>NW_017259333.1:256930-263021 GCF_001594045.1 Atta colombica | reverse complement strand
TATATATATATATAGAGCTTTTTGACTCTGTTGATTTTTCTGCAATATATGGCAATAAAAAGATACTGTAAAATGTAAAGAAATATTATCTAACCATGAGATGCTGGATTTAAGATTGCAATCCTTTTAATGCTAGAAGAATCTGCCTTGTAGTGATGTGCACATGGCCTCGATAAAAAATTTGTATAAATTATAAATGGTTAATCCAATTGTATTGTTAGAATATTATTAATTGGCACACATTCCATAAAATGATAGAATTGTGAACAAAAAACAACTCTTTTAGAGATTTAGAAAACATACTCTAAAAGAGTTTCAGAATCTTCAAGAGATTCACCAATGCGATTTGCATGCGCCTTTTTATAGGATTCTTGGACATTTTCTTCTTACGAGAAACACATCTCTTGACATGCATATTTATCTCTTACAAATGAGCGATAAGTGCGCCGCGAGTAACTTGCATAGCCTCTTATTTCGAGAAGTTATTCGAATTATTATAGTGGAATTTTCTATAGCAAAATTTCTTGATCATAATTCATTTATCTACTTTTTTCATAGATGAATATGTGTTATAGATACCTATATAAACATAGGCTTCGTGCAAAATTTTTTGCATAGAGAAAACTCTCTCTCTCTCTCTCTCTCTCTCTCTCTCTCTCTCTCTCTCTCTCTCAACAGTTTTTTGAATGTTTAATGATCAGTAGCTAAATGTATCAAGCTAAAAGCTGAAGAAACTATTAAACATCACTTTAGTTCTATCCACTAAAGTGGAAACAAGCTTTTAAAAATTGAATCCATTATATATTAGAATTTAAATCTTCTGCTGGTCCAGTCTTATAACAGAGTGATAAATTTTTTCAATTTTTTAAATAGTTCTATAATATTGTATTATTTCATATCATTTCAAAGTTGAATTTGAATGTCTATTCTTTCCTTTTAAATTAATAATCAAATTATTTATGTTTATAAAAGTATAGATTGTAAATAAATATTTTGTCATTAAAAATGTAAAATGTATTAAAAAATCTTGTGTTATATTAACTAATAGTGGTCTATTTCCTCATAAAATTTATATCAACAGAACTACTTTATAAAAATAGCGTTTTAAGGTTAAAGAAATGCATGTCAAAAAAATTACATAGATCGCGCGATGACAATGGCGCATCGTGAACAATCTTCAAGCGATTTTGCTCGTTCATGTCACGCGATTCTATGAACATGTTCATACGGTGATTGCGTGTATCCTGTAGCAAAAACAAAACAAACTTTCATGCGCAGTCATTCGAGATCTCCTCGGATAGCACCACCGTGTTTATAGCAACATTGATTCTCATTTTTCCGGGGTTCTCGGATAGTTGCAAGGATAATGGTTACATTCATAAACGCAATGTTGCGTAAATGTCAAATGGATAAAAACTCACAAACAAAAAATAGATAGACCTAAGAGGAAGTGCGAATTGCTGACTCAGAATGTTTCATGAAGTAAACACTGATTTTCAAGTATCATCTTCCATCACGATGACTAATCGAGCGCGAACTAAAACGACTTGTGTTTTCAAACTCAAATTCTTTAATTGATGCGTCCACATATCTACAGAAATATCTCGATAATTATAATTATACAAAAGATGTCACTTTTGTGAAGAATATTGTTTGATTAGTTCCTACAACGCAGCTAAAAAATTGTCATTTTTTTTATTTGATTATAGAAAAACAATGGAAATCTAAAAAAAAAGAATTATAGTTATGTTCGGTACAAACTATATTCTGTATTGATGCGCGCGCGCACGCACGCACACACAGCACACACACACACGCACACATACACCAGAGAGAGAGAGAGAGAGAGAGAGAGAGAGAGAGAGAGAGAGAAAGTGTCCCATTTTAATTGCCTGAAGCAAATATCTCGAAAAATATATATATTATTCCACCTAGAAAAAACATAACTAAAATATGTTCCCTTTGAAACCGTTCCACTTTCATTTGAAGTTTTTTCGTATCGTATGTATTTTTTAAGATATTTCCCTAGGGCAATTAAAATGGGATTTTTTATGTACACGCACACAAGCATGCACACATTATAGCAGTAATAACCAAATTATAATACATAAAATGTCAATAGTCACAAATATAAATTTTTCTCTCAGAGAAAGAAGTAGAATCAAGCCTTTTTGGTTCTAAAGATTACAACAGAAAGTGTATCATACGTGTATGTGTCGTCTGATGACAGAATGAACATGTATGATTAAACGAACGACGGCCGCTTCGATGCGAGAGAGGGAATGAAGAGGAGGAGGAGAAGAAAGAGAAGGAAAAAGAGGGGAAGAAGGAAAGGAGGGAGAAAAGGGGGGAGAGGAAAAGGAGGAGAAATCGAAATGGGAAATGGAAATAGCTTGTAGTTCATGGAACCTTTACTGCCCCAGTTCTGGATGCTCGCATTGTGCGGGCGGAGAAGACAGGGCATAACGGAACGTCGAGATCGTTTGCGCGGGAGCTCGCGTCCCGGAGTCGAGGTCATCATTGTCGTCATTGCCGCAGCCACAACTAAGACTTTGGCAGGCAAATTAACAATCGTTACGTACACGTAGATATTGGTAAGCGTCATTTTCACACCCCTTCCCGATACAGACGAGCCTCCGGGCGCTGCGCGCTCATAACATTCTCACATCCCACCTTCCCCGTCGTCCATCCGGCGGATTACCCCAGAACTTCTGTGCGGGCGGCATCGCGAGCGAGGCTATTCGCGTGCGCATGTGCGCCGAGTATAGACCCGCGCGTTCCGCCAGTCAACGAGCGAACGCACCGGCGCGACGGCTCACATATATGTGCTCTGCTCTATATACATATACGGGATGTCCCAGAAAAACCGTATACATCCTCCCGACAATTCTTAGGCCAATCTGGAATTGGCGTTTTCTCGGTGTGAAAGGCCAAAGCGCCGATATCTTATCTCAAGGGTCAATGGGAGTGACGAGCCAACTCATTTACATCTTATTTGCAATGGGTGCAGCTATATCTGCACTCTATAGTTATATATTGAACTCCATATTTTGTCCTATAAAAGAAATATTTTGCCATAATACTTATTACGGTTTATATTTTATGAAGCTACAGCGCCTGCTAAAGAACCGAATTTTGCAGTTTTGCTCTTACAAACATTATAATAAATAAAATGATATGCTCTTTATTCGCGGTACAGATACATGTTTTCATACTGATATTTTATCTTCTAGAAGTAATATTGCACTATGAACAAAGTTTTTTTGGCTTCTTTTTATATAAAACTGTCAAGGCATATACAAAGTCGGATTTTGCAAATTGGTTCTTGAAAAATTATAATAAATATATAAAATTATGCACATCTCAATTGCTACTATAGTATATATCGGGTGAGATATCAGAATGAATTTAAAAAAAAAAAAAAAAAAAAAAAGATCTCTGTACAAGCCTTTACGTTACTTTCCCGATTATGAATATCTCAATTAAAACGCAATTCATACAGAATTTCAGCATAAAGAAATTCATTTTTTATTAGAGGTCTCCATAGTCTCTCCTGTCGACTCTTAAGATGCCAGCAAGTATTTTCTCGCGAAGTAAATCTTAGACGACGAAATAAAGCTTGCAAATAACTAAGAATTCATAATTCAAATATTTATAAATATATGTACATAATATATCTAAACTAAAAGTTTGAAAATACTTTTAAAAATTAATATTTTTAGGATTACTTACTCAAATATCCAAAACAATGTGTTTTTTAATAATAATTTTTTTAACTCAGTAACTATTATGGCATAGAAAGAACAACTTTGCTGAAATATCTAAAAATTTAGCTAGATCTAAAAATACAGATCTAAAAAATTTTGTTGAATAAAAATAATCAGGATGCTCAGATGATTTCTAGAATGTCAAAATTTTTTGCAATATCATGTTAAGATTCCTACGCAATTATTTTGATCCAATAAAATTCTAACTAAATTTAGATATTTCAGCAAAATCATTCTTTGTATGTAAATTGTATGTAAATAATTAAATAAGTATTTAAGTGTAAACTTTTTAATATATATATATATATATATATATACAGGATATCCCAAATCTGATGATAAATATTTTAAAGATAGATTTTTTGTAACATTTTAAGAAAAGAAGTGTAATACAAAAATGCCGCGACTAAGATGGTTTTTAAATTGGAAAAATTTTAGAATTACGAATGACGGCTAGAATTTTGCGCACAGGGATGGCAACATAATGTGAAGGTGCTTTCTCGACCTTCATGTTTTTAACAATATCAAACCAAAATCAACATCTTTACACTGATTAACACGAAATTCTAGCCCCATTCATAATTTTTAAATTCTTTCCATTTGAAAGCTATCATAGCCTTCGACATCTCTATATTAGGCTTTTCATCTTAGAATATTACAAAGAATATGTCTTTAAAATATAAAGATTATATGTTTCGCAGGTTTCCTCCGTGTCCAGATCCATTCTTGGAATGTCAACGTTTCGTGAATCTTGCAGTCCACTTCATTAGGACGAGGAATAGCCTGATACTGATATCTTTAAAATATTTATCGTTAGTTATGAGACACTCTATATGTATGTGTGATGCATGTGTACATATAACATTAGAGAATCTTAATATGTTTGAAAGAAGAATTGGTTCGAATTGAGGCAAGACAATGCAAGACTATCAGGTCTCAAATATATTTGGTACACCCTATATGAATGTTTGTCATTATTATAGCCCATTAAATTATCTTGCATACGCCGCTCGCTCGACCCCTCCACGGCCTCCCTCTCGAACCCTCGGTGTGCACGAATGCACTCGCGGCTCCCAGCCGCCTAGCCGGGCCACGGACTCGCATGTGCGCTCTGTTCCGCTATCTATCTCTCTATATCCCTCTCCGGCTCGATAGCCTGCCACCGCTGCTACTCTCCGAGCGGCAGCACGTCAATAACCCGTTGCCACCTTGGCCGCACAGCACGTATGTGTGTATAGTGCGCGTCTCCCGCGAAGACGGCGCGATTCGCTGCAAAGCACGACAGAAAGGAGATGCTCCGATTTAATTCATTCCTTACATGCAAAGTTTCATGATGGACAATTCCGGTGGTATCTCTGCAAATATTCAAACCACAGAAAATCTAGCCACTAGCTGACAGTGACTCGACGTTGGGAATTTATACGAGTATATTATTAATACCGCGAGCCGCTGTCAAATAACCTCTCTTTTTTATAGTATATATTTACAAATAAGTCGTGCAAAATTCAAACATTTCTCGTGATAAATAAAAATGGGTTTGAGAAAAATCGCAGAAGGACTTGTCAAGGGACCGAAACGTGCGATATTTTTTACGCAGAGCTGCAGGGATGATGCGGAACGAGCGGGCGAAAAATTCTGACAGCCGGAAATTGCTAACGTAGCGAATTATTGAACCGTGACGGTACAAACAGAGAAAAAGGTAGAAAGAGAGAGGGGAAGGGGAGAGAGGGATGGGAAGAAAGGGAAAGAATGCTGTGTACGCGCGGCGCAAAGCGACGATAAAAGAGTGACAAGGAAGAAAACAATGGTACGTACCTGCACACATGTTCACGAAATGTATCGAGACGTGCACGGGGACATAAATTGGCAAAAACGATTTATCGAAATTGTCGACGTATTCGGCGAATTTGTATATTTCTCGGTAATAAAAGGACAATACATTGTCTATTCAGATATATGCAGTATGCATCAAGAGATCAATGTAAAATTTGAAAATTTAATATCGAAAGTGCACTAAATATCGAAAGTGCACATTATCGTTTAGCACATTAATGTGCACAACTCACCTGCGATGTTGTGCTGATGATGGTTATAAGTAAGAGGAACGGAGTGCAGTGCTCTGGCCGACCATTTTCGATGCCTGGAGTCCTCATCATCGTCATCGGCTTGTTGACCATCTTCGCCTAGGAAGTGGACTTTCTCGTACCTGTCCAGATACCTGAAACATCAAGATATTTTAATATTTCACATGCAAAAAATAAGTCAACTTTCTTAAATGATAAACTTTCTCTCTCTCTCTCTCTCTCTCTCTCTCTCTCTCTCTC
>NW_017259333.1:237118-256830 GCF_001594045.1 Atta colombica | reverse complement strand
TCTCTCTCTCTCTCTCTCTCTCTCTCTCTCTCTCTCTCTCTCTCTCTCTCTTTCTCTCAAAATTCTGTTTTTTTTATATATAATCATTCGAAGTTAATGTCAAAATCTGTGACACAGTTATTAACGCGGATCATTTTAATTTGTTAATTAAAAGAAACTAATAAACTTCAAGAAAGAGAGAGAAACAAAATTATACAATTAGTATAAAAAAGAATAAATACTAAGTTCATTTTTAACAACAATTCAAACTTGCAGATGTAACCTAAAGAATATAATTGAGTAAAGCCTATAAATCCACCGTCAGCTCCGGAAGGATATAATTGAATGTGTTCAATAGATCTACAATCAGCTCCAAAGGATTAAAGAACGCTTAGGGCCGGAATGCAACGAGTACAGTGTACCTGGATGATCACCTTGTAGAGGCGCCCGGTAACCATCAACGAATCTTTAAAAATAATCGTACATTGATTTTCATGTTGACTTAGCCGTAATGTAGGATTTATTTGGATTTAATAAAGATTAGTATGGAACTTCTGGATAGAAAAGGATGGTGGCGAGTATAACAAGCCTCTGAAATGACTCTGAGAATGAATTAACTATTAAAAGAATTTCAAAAATCAGAAGATGATCCGAACAAAAACAAGATATTCATCGATCACTTCTTTCTAAACAGCTCGAGATACATTAAATAATGCACAACAAACTGCGATACTATACGGATCGGAAGATTATGTCACAAAAAATAAATCGGAAAAATATAGTTTTCTAATGCAAAAACCATCTGGATCAACTACATAGTTTTAAAAGATAAACAGATTGCGGCTGAGATTTCTCTCGATTCATTGGAACTGATTGGCATCTCCAAAGAATCGGTTGACTTGCGACGGTATCAACACGTAGCGCGGAATTCTAATTCTAGAGATTGTATAACTCAGAACAGTAGCCAATAATGATGGCTGATGAAAAGAAACTTTTCAAGACAACCGATAGACAGATAGACAGACAGATCAATCGATCTACTGATCGATCGACTGACAGATCAATCGACCTACCGATCGCCGGCCGTTGAAAGTGCGACGAACTCACGCGAATAGAGTAAACGCAAGAGACAGCGTGAGAGAAAAAGAGGGGAGAGGGAGTCATGAGGCATTGAGGGAGAGGAGAAGAGAGGATATTGAGTCGTGGGTGGGCAAAAGAAAGTGGGGATAGATGTAGCGGATCCATTCATACAACCAACGTACAGCGCAAAAGGTACAGACGGTAGAGAACAACCCAGAGCTTGATTGGCCGTTGGCTGATGCAGACTACTGGACACTGCTCCGACTGCTACCGCAGCATATTGCTACTACTGCTACACGCCGCGTATGTGACGGCGACTATTAGCGCAAAATAGCAGCCGGCCGGAGAATTATCATATTTCTTTCTCTCTAAATCTGAATCAGTGGACAGTTCCTAATTACCCAGTAGCATATTTAGCACTGATAATCAGTCAAAGTTCAATTAAAAAAGGAAGAATGTTTAAGTATTATATAACTAAAATACTGACATTTGCATGTTAATTTCAATTTTTCAATATCGTTGAATCCAATTCATTGAATTTAAGCACTACAACAAGATTAGTTAGATCATATAATAAAGATTAGCTAGGTTAGGGATCTCATATTTAATTCACTGATTATCAGTGGCATACTTGACAGTGATTATCCATTGATTCAGATTTAGAAAGTTTGAAAAAGTGATCACTTGTTTGATAATTCTAGATCGAACAAATAATGCAGATCGAACAAAAGACACCGATCTTGATTGAATAAAAATGTGTCTTGTTTCTGTCGCTCAGATACAATCGAAAAGAACAGTGATTGCTTAATTCGGCTTAATCTGATGACACAAAAGTAGTACACTCTTTATCATATGATACGAAATACAAAAAGCGATAATGATAAACACTAATATATTCTGATGCAGGAATATCAGGACAAGGAAATATCTTAAGCATATTCAAATATAGAGTAAAGAATTTGGGCTATCGGATTTAAAAGTTCTTTGCCCTTTTATTAGCTTAAACGTTTGTAAAATGATGAAATGATGAAAGTGATGTTATGTCATCGGAAAATACATATTAAGAATTTCGAGTTAAAATTAATAAGGACAAGTCTACAAGAAAATATTTATTACAAACCATTTAATCCTTTCACTGCGACATATATTGTAGTTATCGCTGTACATGAACGTTACGAACTATACATACTTTATTACAAATAAAGTCTACGATATTCTCTCAGTCTATTTTTATTATAAAACCGTTTTAAGCAAAGTCTTAAAAAACTTTTTAACTCTGTGAAATTGGCACCTCATTTTTCAAAAAAATGAAATTTTGGTCACAGTTCCGAATGCACCTCGAAGAGTTCTGGAGTTCCAGCCCAAAATTAAGAATAGTTTCGGCGAATTAATTAAAAAAAAAAAAATTAAAAGTTTGGGGTGCTAATTCACAAAATGCAGAACGAAAAATCACGATATCTTCTAATCCATTAATCCTAGCGCTTTAAATGATGATAACTTTTGATACAACTCGTGGGGTGTTATCCAGAAATTTTTCGTTCTGCGTTTTGTGAAGTTAGTATCTGAACTGTGACCAAAATTTCATTTTTTGAAAAATGAGGTGCCAACTTCACAGAGATGACTTTCTATCTAATTGACTAAAAATAAAATCGATTTTTTATTAATAAATAACATTTTCTGAAAATTTAAAATATTAAAAATAGGCCAGTAAAAAATTTAGAGCCGGAATTCGCCAAATAAAATCTATAGAGCCATTTCAAAAGTAAAGCATGCAGCAGATGGAAATTGATGTCACGTATGACTAATTATAAGATGTAGAATAAACAAAAGAGAATAAATCAATGATGGCTAGAAGCATATTAATCTCACTGCCAGTACGATTATATTAACTTGAACGCATATAGATATTTTCAACTATTTTTACTAGAAATGCACCGGATATCCGAAAAATATGTATCCGGTATTATCCAATACTTTTTTTTACTAATCGGATATCATTAGTGTCTGACAATATATCCAACTGAAATTTTATATCGAAAGTTTGAATCATTGATACAGCATTCTTTTCGACTTTCTTCTTTTTCTTTTCACGTTGAGAAGATAAAAAAATTATTTATTACCGTTATTTTTCCCTTATATTTTCTTTTTTAAAATTTTGGGAAATTTGTATCGGATATCTGGAAAAAATTCTATATCCGGTCGGATAATTGTCCTACCGGACATTCACTCAGATACCCAATATCATATTCTTTTCGGATATTCAATATCCGGTAATTTTATGATGCATTCTCAATGTTTACTATATATATAAAACCGAAAAGTATGGATAATCGAAATCAATTTTTATAGCTGTTTATCTCTTTAATGAAGGCTACAATGATGAGAATTAAAATTCTAAAGGGTTTCTCTATTCTCAGACTAAAATGATGGCTAACAACAATTAGTACAACAAACTAATCGACATCATTTAGAATCTTTCAAGGAGGCAAGAACGATTCGTAACAACGGAAGTGTAGTCCAAAATGCATATTTCGAAGAAGAAGAGAACTTACTATATAGCCTGGAATAGCTCAATTAGCTGTGAGTATATATAAAAATTCACATTTTATATGCTTGGTTATTTAAGTTGAAATTTTAAAATCGTTTTTTCAAAAGCTGGAATTACAATATTTTGCGAAATAATAGAACTTTTATCTCAAAAACTAATAAAGCAATCGGCTTTCAATTTTACACACATATGTAAAAAAAAAGTAATCTTCATAAGATAAATTACAGAGAAAACAAAACCTTCAACAGTTTTTTTAATAAATAAAAAAAGATTGTGTTTCTTATTAAAAAATTGTATTATTTTATTTGTTGTAGGGTCGCCATTTTTAAATAAATTGAAATTTTTTGTGTTGTATACACTGATATAATTCAAGAATCTTTTTGATTTTTTCAGAGAACTTGGAAAAAAGATACAATGTCTGCCCTCGAGATACTTTTTCTCAAACAATTCCCATCAGTTCCTTTTAGTTGCCAAAACATTCAATTTTTTATGGCCATTTCTTATTTCCTATTTGTTGAATTTTCAAATGTATGTCTTCCAATAAGATTCTTATTGTTTATATTACGTCTGAAAGAAAGATGTTTCCATATATATAACTATCCTCAATCACTGTAAGTACATAATATAATAATTGATATGTTTATTTTAAGATTTTTAAAATATATAATAAATATTATTTTGGTATTATTTATTTAAATAAAAACTTTAATATACACAAAATAAAAGTAACAAGTTCGAAAACTAACTAATTATTTAAATATAGTTATAAGTTAAATATAAAAAAAAATAAAATATAAGATATTGAACATATTACTGTCAGTCTTAATTTAAATACTGCCATCTCGATTACTGCCGCACGTACTTAATATTGCCTCTCTATTGTATCTTAATAATACTCCATGTATCTTAATAATACTGCTACCCATTTACTGCAATCTGTATCAAAATCATCCCGTAAATAAATAATAAATTCAGTCACTTGCATTACATTGGATCAGTGTATTAAAGGCTGCTTTATATAAAATATCTAAATGCAATAATAACATAATATAAGCAACTTTAACAATAAAATAATATAATATGTATGCTAAAATAATAATGTATGCTGTATTAAATAATATGACAAAGGCACATCATTTTTAGGCATGTAATCGTAAAATATTATTATGCTTTTATATTTAACTTTTTCGATTTTATATGTAGCAGCTTTTATTTTATATAATAGTAATTAGTACTAATCTAGTGCATACTATTATATTTATCATTCTATACTAACAAGGGAAGTTATCCAGATGTCCAATTGGTTATGAAAAAGTAACGGTTAGAAGTTATAGAATTCTACCTCCTCTATTAACTAAAATGAATACCATTCGCTCGGAAAATTTGATATTCGTTAGAGAAATGAATTCAAAGTCCGCTATATATGTTAGCGGCTCTGAAAATGAGTTTAAATGACATTTTTTCGTAAATTTTTTTCTTTTCTATGTATGTGTGAGTAATATACGTAAGTGGAATAGAAAGGAAAACTTGGATCTCAATTCCAGTGGTGGATGTTTGTTTTATTTATCTCTCTCAAAGTTCGAATTGGTTATGACACACTTAAAAGTTGTATGAACGTATGTAAGTATAAAGATACATATATTTTCGTACTTATTAGGGTAACTCCGGTATGTACGCCGCACCTATCAAAAACTTAATTTATTAAGTATTATTTACTTTGTTTAAGTAAACGAACTATATCAGTAAAAACTTTGTACTGTCTACTATTATGAAAAAAATATTAGAAATCTGAAATAATTATATTTCATATTAAAAAATGAACTTTTTTAAACCTTTGCATTTTTTGTCATATATCCGTATATAGGGGTGGGATATGGCTAATCATAGGGGGAGGGAAGATATGTACGGCTCATGAAAAATTTACAAATAATGCATATAAATAAGATGTAAAATGACACAACTTATAAAATGCGTGTATGAAGTTTTATTAAGGAATAAGAAGATAAATATATGAAGTAATGTATGAAGTAACATAATACATATATATATGAAGTAATATATGAAGTAACATAATACATATATATATGAAGTAATATATAATAATAATTACAATCTTCCCACATGTATTACAGGTATTATGATATGAGGTACATATTTCATGTAATACGTTTATTGCATTTAGTGCACTGAATTCAATCTGTACACTTTGTATGCTTTGGGTATAAATCCCGCTCGCTAAAAATGTATCCCAAACCGTGTATCTTAAACAAATGGGATATACAAGACAACAAACTAAACAAACAATACAAGAGAAAAGTACTTGTATTGTTATATAATATACTTTACTATTCTTCTACACTCACGAAATAACCACTAAATCTTTTGCACGTCCTACAATAATCATTTTATGTAGATTATAATTTATGATAGCGCAACTTAACACAAATATCGATTCAACTCACAAAAATTTCATTAATATTAACAGTAAGAAATTGAAATCATAACACAATACTAATATAACATAAAGGCATGTAATAGAGTAGTTGCGGGAAAATTACTCCCATTTTTTCTTCTATTTTTCCTGACTTCTGCGACGTAAATCCCAGCGCGGCGTATTTACCGGAGTACTCTATACATTTTCGTTAATATATTATTATATATTTTTAACGAATTGAAATTTGAAAAGTTAAAAATATTTTATTATAAGTTTTGCTATACTATAAAATAGAAATACATTGGAACCAATGAAATCGAGTCGAAATTTTGTTTTTATTTACTTATGTATTAACTTATGTACTTATGTATTAATTCATATATATGTAGAAAAATCTAAAAAGTAAAAAAAATTATAAAAAAATTTTATTTAAACCCATTTTCGGAGCCCTTTACAGCGAACTTTAACTCCATTCCTTTCAACGAATCTCAAATTTTCCGAGAGAAACTCATTTTAGTTAATAAAAGATAGGATACTACAACTTCTAATCGTTACTATTTCGAAACTAATTGGACATAACTTTCCTTGTAAGAATACCTACCACCTCTTTAGTTAAAGATGTCAAAGTTGACAGTAATTGATGCATTGTATCCATATAGTCATGCATAACAGGACTTATTTACTACCGGTAGTAATGCAGGCAGACTTTAAATAATTATCTCTATAATGCTGCTATTTTAATAATTTAATTTAAAAAGTAACTCATTAACTTTTTATACTTATTTTATTAAAATTTAAACATTATCATAAAATTACTTTAGTACAAGAAAATGAAGACGTTCGTATGCACTTTTAAATCATGCAGTTTTGCTTCACTTCTAATTAGAAGAATATGGAGTTTACATGTTCAGTGACATTCCTAATTTCTTTAATTACTTTATACATACAAAACATATCGAATATCTTATACAATTGTGCTTATGTTCATCAGTCGTTTAATATTATTTTTAATAATATTTTTAATATATAACAATCTCATATTTTTATATTGCAATTGAAAAAAGTGGCAGTAATTGGGACAGTTATTTTATACTTATTATTGCGAAGAATATTTATTAAGATTTTGGTCTAAAGATTTTAGTCTAAAGGTTAAAACGTTCGCACTAAAGGTTAGAGATCTGATTCGAAGTAATATTTTCCGCAATAATTTATTTAGATTTCCAGCATATTCAGATCTCTTTAATAGATCCATCCAATAATCCATTAAGCATCCAAATTTAATAGTGATGTTATTTCAGTAACTTAGCTGCGGTTTTTAAATCCAATAAAATTTCAACGCACAGTTCAAATGACTACAAATATGGTATATATGCGTGTACATATATAATATTACCAATAAAATACTATTAAAGACCGTCACAATTGGGTAAATTTTCGTCTTCACAAAAAGTTTCGAGAGCCTGGAGAATTGAAGAATGCTGTCATTATCGACAATTAATATAAATTTGTAAAACAATAAAGAAAAAGCACTACAAGTCAATAGGCCCTTTTTTTATTGTTTTTTGAATTTTATAAACCTCTTATTACTAAGACATATAAATTTATAACTATTAACATAACTATTTAGCTAATTATTAAATTCATGATTTTTTATTATAATAAATATAATAATATTATTATAAAAATATTATTTAAATTCTCTATAAATAAGTATGCATACTTACTGTTATAATATCTTATATATTGTTACAAAATTATCACTTTTTCCTCTACTATTATCGATAAACCCACACGATGATATTAAAAACACAGTTTTAAATAAAAATCGAGTATTATTTAGTTTTACATATATAAACATATACTACGAAACTAATAAATCATAAAATTAATATTATGTTATCAATTTCTTATTCACATAAATTTTAAGTTTTAAAAATTAAAATTGCGAAAAAAAAGGCTACAAGTCAACGCTAGGTAGATGTTTATAATTATTCTACATATTTTAATGTTTATCGAAAGATATATATTAGGAGTAGTAAAAAGAAATCCATTATTTTTCCATTCAATTTCATGCAAAAATAATGGATTTCTTTTTACTACACCTAATAAAATACATAAAATAATACATATGTTTTGTCTTTGATCATCCTCAGTGTGAAACCGTGTGAAACCATTAATTCAAATGATAGAAAAAAATAAAAATAAAAATAATAAAATAAAGACAAAAAAGCCACGCTATAATCGGTTACATAAAATTAGTTAATAATTTAAATATAAAATGTTGGAGATGTCATAGTATTAAAAGTATTGTAAATTATATTCATTTTCTATTTAAAGATTAAGTATATAAAAGTCGAGTGATCAAAGACGGTTATAAAACATTTATAAATAAATATTATAATTTATTTATTTATACAAACATTTGTGACATTAATAAAAAATGAACATAATTTTAAATGAAATGATGTTAAAATTTTCGATATCGAGTTTTCATATAATAAGAAATTGATTTCGAATATGGCACGCATTAAAAACAAATTAATGAGACAAACAAACCAAGTGACATAGAATTTCTACCTAATTCCTATCTTCCCATCTTTTACAGGTATTATCCCTTTTCTAATTCTCCCCCCCTCCCCCTCCCCCACCCTTTCCATTATTCTTTCCCATACTTTCATCCCCTCCTCCAAAATTCGTGTGATAATTCTAACTTCCATTTTTCTTTCACTGCGTCATTGCTTTTCTATATTTGGAAAAATAATTAACAACCTGCCATCTAAAAAGTTTTATCACAAAAAGAACTATGAATACAATCGTTGTGAACCGACTGATTGATGTTATGTAAAGATAAGACTAAATTTATTTAATTTTGAGAATTAAATCAGAGATTTTAAAATAATAAGTAAATTTCAAGGCTAATGTGAATCAGCGAAAGGGGCCGCGCACAGTTATTGATTAGTAAAATTACTTCTTCATATAACTGATGTCTTATTTCATAATCTTGAACGTTTCAACTCACTTTGGAGTCATCTTCAGTAATATTACAATTAAAATTGGTCAAAAGCGTTAAGCGGTCCGCGATTCGTCCAGAATGAGTCACTCTCAGATTCACAGAACTGTAATGGATTCTAATATGCAAATGTACATGTTAATTCTAAATCAATTAGTAAAAAAGAGGGAAAAGCAACTCACTTTGAATAGAACATTCAATTACGAAGCTTTGAAAATTTGATTTCACTACGTGATCACATCGACAAAATAATGACGCGTCTCGAACATTTATAACAAAGAGAATTTCTATACGTATGGTTCCGTGTGTCAGATACGTCTAACGAATATTTTATTGTACAAATCAAAAGAAAAAACATTATTGTGTCATAAATATTATATATACAATAGAAAGGCGTATTGTTAATTCATAAAATAAAAGGTGTAAGAACGATAACTGATAAAATTAGTTTAGAAAAAAAAACGAAAATTATATAATCCAATTAGTAAACCTATTTAACATTGTAGCGTAGGCATGATGAAGTCCATTTGTGTCTGAACACAAATATATACTAAATTTCTTTGCATATGTACATGTATACGTGCTTTTTCAGAAATTAATCGTTTATTCAAGTTCCTTTCTTAATTTAAAATTTGGATGTTCCCTCTATTAAATTCATGTTTCAATTTAATTCTGTGGTCAGTTACCGATTGCGTTTTTTGGTTTCCAATTAATATGATTGCAATGTTCTGCAATTTTCGTACTTAATTTCCTACTCGTTTGTAATAAAGTACCCTTCACCATGAGTTTTCAAAGGAATGCGACGGGGGCACAAAATCCAAAATTTCATATTTTGGCATCACGAATTATGATGCTTCTATTATGGAAGTAGTGATTGATTCTGCTCCTGGCGAAGAGTACTTTACTCTCAAGTCTGATATGGATCGGGGGTAATTTCCAATGAAACGGAGGGAGCACAAAATCTGAAACTTCATATTTTGGCAGCACAAATTATAGCGCTTCTATTATGGAAGTAGCGACTAATTCTGCTGCGTGGCGAAGGTACTTTGCTCTTGAATCTAATAGTGTACAATTCAGTTAGAGATTGGTTCTTGAGGAATGGATCAATATATTAACTTTTTTTTGATAGCACAACTTAGCACAGAATCAGTACTATTCAAATCTAATTTTATTTTTCTTTTTTTTTTCTTGTCGTCCTACTAGCTGGCAACGTCACATGGTATTCTTCTAAACGGCATATGGTACAAAATTGTTTTTTTGTTTGCACAAATTAGCACAAAATGAACATTAAATAGTTCTTTCTCGATTCTGCTCATTTGAACCTGCTAGCTTGACAGAGATCTTATATACGTTTTTATTGGAATTTTTTAGAAGAATATCTTCTAAATCCTAATGAATCTATTGAGTTTGTTATTGTTATAGTAAGCTGATTTTTAATTTTTATTCTTACAAATTGATAGGATTCTGTCTGTTGTCGATGTGTAAGGCATGATAACCATGAAACTTTTATAATACTATTGTCTTGATTAGTATCTGAGAAATCTCTTGAGAAATCTCACGTCTCGAAGATAAATATTTTAAACGTGATCATACGATTTTAAAAATGAACTCGACTGGATAGTTATTACTTAACTTAAAGTATTAATAATGAGTTCAATATTTTTTTTATGGAACTTTGATTTTGAAAGTTGCACTTTATCTGTCATACATATTATTACTCCTTTTTTTTGATTTTTTTTAGAAATAGGATGCGACGACAAAAAATTGAGGTATTGTCCCGAAATTTATAATACAATCGAATTCTAAGCGATTATTGTTCTTCATGATCACATCCAAGAAATTAATTTTGTCGCCACTTTTTTCCAATGTAAATTGGAGTCTCGTGTGGAAAGAATTGTTACTAAATCAATTAAATTATCCAGTACTATCATAACAATATCATCCATGTATCTAATGTAAAATGGCTTTTCAATCTAAAGTGAGTTGAAAAAAGTGAGTTGAACGTTCAAAATTACAAAATAAAGAAGGCATCAGTTTTATGAAGAAATAATTTTATTAATCAATAATCTGCGCGAACCCTTTCCGCGCTGACTCTCATTAGTCTTGAAATTTACTTATTATTTGAAATATAGAGATTTATTATTATTTGAAATATAGAGAGTCTGTTCTAATCATTATATTTTTTAAACTTTTAACTGATCTATACTTCTATAGTTCTGGCAAGAATCAGCGTCGATATACTGAGGCGTATACGTTTGTAACAGTTGATTTTTGACATACATCCATTTTGCAATGGGAAATGAGGTACGAAATGCCTGTAACAAGGAAATAATTTTTCAAACCATGAAATCGAAAGACACAAATAACTAATATCTATTTATACGTTTTATAACCGTCTTTGATCATGCGACCTTTATATACTTGATCCTTATATAGAAAATGAATGTAATTCACAATTCTTTTAATACTATAACAACGTTTTATATTTAAATTATTAATTTTATATGTAACCGATTATATCGCGGCCTTTTTATCTTTATTTTATTATTTTTATTTTTCTAATTTTCTATTCATTCAAATCAATAGTTTCACACTGAAAATGACTTGATCAAGATTGAAACGTATGTATTATGTTATATTATGTTATATTATTTTCAATATATCCTTTCGATAAACATTAAAATAGAATATATATAAATAAATAGATAATTATAAGCACCAACTAGTGCTGAGTCGTAGCCTTTTTTTCGGCAATTTTAATTTTTTAAATATTGAGTCAGTTCATTTCGAGTATATTTTAAGTTTTATAACAGCTTCAACAGGGATACAAACTCCCATAAGAATATCAGTCTTTAATAATATCTCATTGGTGATAGTATATACCTACTAATTCTTATTAAATTATTTAAGCGTTAAAAGACCTAGCTTCGATCATTATGGTCATTTCCAATTTATTCTTTTGAAAAGATTTACTTTAGAAAACTTAAAAAATTTATTTTAGAATATTTAAACTTTACTGTAGAGAAAACCTAAGAAATAAAGATAAATTTAAACTTCTTTTTTAAAGTAACTTTAAAATTTACTTAAGAACAGCTGAAAGAAACTAACGCTGTGCCGATTATATTTAAATCACCCTTGAAAAACTTTAAAAATTTTAGATTATTTTGGCCTAATCTTACATCTCAAAATTTTTTTAAGTAAACTCTTAATTACTTTTAAAAATTTTAACTTCGCTAAAAGTAAATTTTCCCGAAGATTATTTGTTGAGTTTTCAATATTTTTAGTTAAGAATTTATATACACACGCGCGCGCGCGCATACACACAGAGAAAAGATGAATAAATATTACTGAAAAATATGAAAATAATCTGTTGAAAAGTTCTTATATAAAAAATTATTAAAAATTATTAAAAATGATCTATTTTTCGGCCAAGGTAAAAAGTTCCCTTTTTGCAGTTATAGTGTGTAGCGATTCTGACTTAGTCAAACAACTACAACAGTAACACAGTTGCACTCTTCAAATGTAATTTGAGAGTCTCTCTTTGCTGCACTCTTGGAACTAATTACATTGCAACTTTTTTCATTGTCAGATCAAAAGTATTGCTTTAAGGAGATCTTAAAGTCATCTGTATTACTGACTAAACACAATAATTTTTATATAGCAATTACTTTTTTCCTCATTTATAAGTTTGGAAACCATTTTTCAGAATTAAAGCATATGCATTAATAACGTGTCTATGTCTTTAAATTGAGATCTTTACCATTTCTTAGTCCAATATGGCGTTAGAACTGTGTCAATATCGTAACAACACTTTGCTTGATAAAAAAGCTTTGCAATTTGTATTTACGAAATTGTGGTCCACAGATGTAGTTTGCATGAACAAATAACGTCGAGTTCTTGGAATTAGACTTAGACACTTTATCACGACGAATTTATTATATGAAAATTGACACGAACGTGCGACTGCGTGTATCACAGTTTGCGTGAGATATTGATGTGATAGTATATAAAAGATATATGTGCTGTAAAACAGCGACCTCTGAGAGTTCTTTAGCAGAGTTCAAGCTTCACTTTAGGGGCCCCTTAACATCGCTAAAGAGCTCGAGTGGAACCGAAACGTTTGATCTTTATGTATAAATTTGAAGGTCTTTAAATACATTATATCTATTGTAAGTAATAATGCACAAATTACCGCATATTAGTAGCTCTTAATCGCCTGTCATTTAATAATTATTTGTTGAAAATATTTAAATTCAGGACTTTTTTAACATTTTCATAATTATATAATAATTATTATATTTTATTTATATCGGCTGTGCACTATAATGATTGCAACGGTAATCTTCACATATGGTTATTATGGCGGTCATTTGTATACAGAGATGAATCTCTGGGAAAGGCAGTTTAACATAGTAGCGACCGTCAAAAGGGAGAAGATTAAATCTATGAAACTGAACGGATCAGAAGTACAAATGTGTACAAATTTCACGTTAAAAAAAAAAAAAATGGAAACTTCCAATTTGCAAGTTGCAGTAAAGTCAGGTGCGAAAAGTCGCGCGCAAATGACGTTGGTAAGGAGCCGGAGACTCAGTGGCGCGTCCACTTGTCAGCTACGCGTGCCGCTAACAAGATTGCAGGGCTCGCTTCTCTCAAGGAAGAGAGAGAACGGGAGCACGCGCGAGATAGAGAAGAGAGAGAGAGGGGGGAGGGAGAGAGAGGAGAAAAGTGGGAGGAAGAGGAAAGCGAGACTCAGGAACCACGTGGTGGCTCTCGTCAGCGAGGCCGAGGCATGAATGAACGAACGTACGTAGTACGCGATACGGAAAATGGTGGTGGGGCATAGGGACCAATGCCGATACGCGTGGTGTTGGCCGTATGGCAAAACGCTACTACTCCCTGCCTCTTGCAGACGCTCGCGGACTGCCAGACGCAATCGAACATTGTAGCAAGCGGGGCGGTGAGGCGTCACGCCGCGTCCAGAAGTCGTCGATGACGGTAAAGGCCCTTCTTGACAATCAGAATTAAGGGTCGCGTCTTTAATGGAACCTCACAAAGTGCACGCATCAGCGAATAATTGATTAAATCTAGTACGAGAAAAATTTTCAGAAAAGATTATCATTTTCAGAGATTCATATCTCTTTTCTAAACATTCACATTGCTTGATCTGTTCTGTTTATATAGTATTATAGCGACATTCTGTTATAGCTCTATGTAAATTTAACTTTATATCTAACCTGATATGGGATCTATTCGATCCATTCAATTATATTCTTTACGTTATATATCTCTGCAAATTTGAATTATTATTATTAAAGTAAACTTAGTATATGTATCTTTTTTATACGAAATTGTTTTGATTCTTTGAAATTAATTAGTATCTTTTAATCAACATAGGTTAGACATATTAGGTGTAGTAAAAAGAAATCCATTATTTTTGAAATTGAATGAAAAAATAATGGATTTCTTTTTACTATACCTAATATATTAATTCTTTCATAGTCACATATCAAAAAAGCCACACGATGGTTGCTCTGGATTAAAATGACCCGACCCATCTTTAGTGTTACCAAATCGATAGTTTAGTTGCAATGATTTAAAAAAAATACGTATAATTTATAAAAATAAGTATATAATTTATAAAAATAAGTATATAATTTCATCCTTTAAGAAAAATGGAACAATGGTATTTTAGCGAAAAATTTAACACTAAAAAAAATTGTAAATGTTAATTCACATGATACGACTTTACGTTTGTCTCGGTTTGTATTTTTTACATTATTGTTAATCCGTTCTATAATTCGTTTTTAATTTATTTAAGCCGTTTATAATTTATATTTATTTTATGTTTCGTTTTATCGTTATCTCTATTGAGAATGACTCAAGGGACTCAAGACTTAAAACACTGTTTGTAGTTATATTTTTGTTTCAATTATATTTTATTATTTACATTACATTGTTTTGTCTTATGGCTCGTAGCTCTTCTTTACATAATTTATTATTTAAACACGTTAAGTTCGGAAAAATATTTTTTTACTTAAAAAACTTTTTAAATTTATAATATTTTCAAATAAAGTTTTGACCTAGTACTCTTGAGATAATGTACTTTCAAAAAAAAGTATGATTACACGCATTTCAAAAAAGATATTTATTTTGAAGGTAGAAAATGATCGTTTTTTAGATATAAAAAAAGGTGTTAAATTCGGATAAAAAGCTATTTATTATTGATTTCAGTTATTATTAATGTAAAAATTATTATTTTTATTAATACTAAAGACAAATATAAGTAAAAAATGTAAAATACAAAAAATACATAGAAAACGTTACTCTTTGCTACAGCAATATCTCAGTACACAGAGTCTGCTCTCTAAAGCTAAATCAATGGATAATCTCACTGATTCAGTGCCAAATATACCACTGTTAATTAATGAATGAATTCTGGTATCCCTAACCTATAGTAAAGGTATAGCGAACCTTGCTTCAGTGTATAAGTGTAGCGCATTCAACGTATATGATATTGTAAGATTGGAATTATAATATAATGCGCTGGAATGTGCAAATATCGGTATTTTAATTATATAATGCTCAAATTTCTTTTCTTTTATAGTTGAATTGCACTGATTATCCAGTGCCTAATGTGCTAATATGACAGGCTGATAATTCAATACCAAGTATGCTACTTCATTATGCCACTGATTCAGATTTAAAGAGTGTATTTATCACACATAAGTAGACACGATGGACATTCTTTCCTGATCGTTTCTTTTATCCTCACTTGAAGAACACAATCCACATCTTGCTTATTTTTGCTATTGATGCAAAAATATAAATAATAAATTTTTTAACTAAAACGACGCGTTGGTCACACTTGCTGATATTTTGACTCGAGAAAAAAAAACGCTTTTTGCGCAAATGCTGCTAGATGCATACTAATAGTCCGATTAAAAAGCTAAGCATCTCTATCGATAATTGAAACTTCAAACCTCTAGTAGATGGCAGGTAAGCGCTCTTCTGAAGGCAGGTAGATATTATAATTTAGTGTGAAAGACGATGCTCGGGTCATTTTGATCCGGAAGGACCATGAAGGGTTAAATGAGTCTCATAAACACTAATGTCAGTAACTGTGTGTGTTACAGATTTTGGTGTCAGCTCCAGAGTTTCTTGCTAAGAGAGAGTATATTTATTAAATTTTGTCATATTAGATCTACAAGAAAAAACTTACCGAAGATAAATTTGTTTAAGGCCGACTCCGCTATTGATGCAACCACCGGGTAGGTGAAACTGTTCGCACAATGACGCCCATTCATTTCTAGTATTGACCTGTAATTAAAAAAGATGTGTAAGAATTATTTGAATATGGAATATTTACTACACACGATCCAAAACTTGTAAAATTAGTCGCGTTTGTATTTAATAAAACTGTTTGTGAATATTACATGTGTGTACGCGAAGCTCGCAATACGTTTTGGGGACGATTTTCACGCAAGAGATGGAGCATGAAAATCGTTCGCATGTAGGACATTTTGTAGGACAATACACGATATTTCACAGAAAATTTCATAAAATTCTGCTGATTAATTTTATAGCAAAAAAAATTTTTTTTGCGCAAATAAGGTAATCTTTTTTTAAGAATAGCGCTCCGAAATTTGAACTAATTTATATTTATCACGAGCACATAATTAGCACTAAATTATAGTGATAGTATTATTTTTTATTTTTTTTAATGTGCATTCTCTCTAATTTATTAAGAGTCAGCAAAAAAATTATTTCTTGTTAAATGGCTAGAGCAACAAAGTCGAGATTAGAGCAAAAAGAACAAAAAGAACACTAAATCCTCCATATTCATATGAAATCGTTTTTATTTTATTTAATTTGAGTTATTTTTAATCATTTCTGTAAGTTATTGTTTTTACTCAATATATAAGCTTTATTCAATATATAATAATTCCAATGCACACTGCCAGTATTAAAAATCTATAGTATATGTAACGCGCACTATAGCTTTTCAATACTTGCAGTGCATAATGGAACACAGCCATAATTAATTTGACTAAAACAATGGAGTTCAACAATTTAACTAAAAAAAAAATGTATTAAATTTGATTCAAATTTAGTTTAAATAATTTACTATTTGTTAAATGTATACGTGGTAAATATGCCGACGTATATATTACCAAAGCCATGAGTGATCTCCACCAAATTATCGCTCATTATTCGTTAAAAAGTTATTAACAAAATAATTTTTTAAAATAACGTCTTATTTCTGCCATATACAATATATTTCACGCGAAGCGAGATCTACATCACGCCCCCTATCCAGAAAGTCAGAGAAGATGAAGTAAACCTCGCTTTGCATGGAAAGTGCGCTTTCTAAATAGGAGGAAGAGTGGATCTCATTTCGCAAATTATTACATAAGTAGGAGAGAATATGGGATAGTTCTTAACGTTATATGTATATATAAAAAATGAGAAGTTATTCATTAAACTTTTTTTATTAATAACTTCTGAATGACGAGCGAATGACAACAAGAGATGATTAAAACTTGGAGATTATTCATAGTGTACTCACTGGTCGCACTGATACGCACTGTGCACGTTAGACGAAAGCAGTGTGTTTCACTGGATGTTTGCGCACAAAAACAGTGTGTGCTGGGAAACTTAGTGTCGAATTTTTACACTAACAAAAATTGGACACGAATTCCGAAAGGCAGTGTCGGTTTAGTGCAATATGGCAGCACGAAAAGGTGAAAATGAATTTTCACAGCTTGGTTTGCATTTGAATGATTGCTTGATTTGCTGTCTTCGTCATCATCCAATAGTAATAATGAAGATGAATGTTTACTGAATGAAAAGTTCAGTAAAATTCGTAAAATTGAAAATTGTGTTGACTTGGTGCATGAGTGTATAAATAAAGAGATGATACATAGGCACACTTTTTATTATTGTTAATATATTTATTTTTTATTTACTACTAATGGAATAATAGTAGAAGAAATATTGCACTTCGTGGCATTTGAACCTGTAGCTATGTTTAGGAGTGCAAGTTTAGGAGTGCAAGAAACTCGCACTTTTGGCAATCATGCAGTGCTGCTGCCACTGAATGAGTTTTTGGTGCGCACTCAATGTGGTTCAGTGAAAAACGCTATCATGACCTTGACAATATATGCAAGATCAAGATCATCTAGTTCCTCCCTTCCCCCCCCCCCTCGGCACCCTTATTTACCATAAATAAGGATTCATTAAGGTGTCTTCATTTTTAATTAATCGCGGATCCATAATGATCCTCATTTATGTATTTATTTATTTTCGTATTTATTCTAAATACGAAAGAATATATCAAACAGTTGAGAGTGACCAATTAATAGAAATCCGTAATTTTTTACAAACAAATCTGATACGAGATAGTCATTCATTACTCGAGAGAGATTAAATAAAAGAAGAAGAAAGACGAATAATCATTAAAACAGGGAATTATATATACAACATTAAAAAAATATACATAGAATAAATGTAACAAAATGATTTTGTAAGTATCGAATGTTTTTAAATATTGATGGAATAAAAAATAAAAACAAGATCCATTTCTACGAATGCAGATTTTAATTTCAATTTAATTTACTTTTATTTTATCTAATTCATAGAACTAGAAGAAAAACAAAAGTAAATTAAGCCAATATTGGTACAAATAAACATCTAAACTATGTTCAAAGATTTCTCCATTTCGTATGCGCGAGATTCAAAGTTTCGCGGATTTGGCACGTGATTCTACAAATGTGACACGTGACCACGCGATGTAGAATCGTCGGCAGCGGCCTGCGTTCTCAAAGTTCGCTCTAAGCTACGACGGCAATGGCAGAAGAGGAGAAAGAAAGGGGTTGGAGGTGGCGCGGGAGTCGTGATTTGTAAATTCAGCGACGACCAAGCATACTAGGTCAGTGCTCTCTGGATCGGCACCCGTGTGTGTTCGCTCTATTCTGATCGTCGTCGCCATCGTCGCGACCCTTGTCGATGAATCGGAAATGTGACGCCGCGCCGTGGACGACCGCAAACGTCCGGTCGAGCGCGTTGCTCGATAACAGAGTAATAATAGTTGACGAGAGACAGAACACGCGACCCGCGCGATAAGTATTTTAAGAACGCGGATGCAAAATGTCAATAACATAGCATTGGTGAGATATTAAATTTATTGTTGAGACAAAATTTTTGAGATAATTTTACGAAATGTTGATGCTCTTACCTTTAGCTTTACGCAACAAGAATATTAAGTAAGATATAGCCTACATTATATTATAATTTAAAATGTCGGGCCAACATGTACAAATATAATCTGAGACATCAGTCGTATCCAACATACTTGTAACAGTTTACTCCAAAAAAAATTTTTTATCGATAAGCGAGAAATTCCTCTTAACATTCCCTCTAAGCAAAGCCTGATTTTATAACACATATTATGCGTATCTATTTAAAAAGTGGATGCATGAACTATAAGATTAAATTTCTTTATAAAAAATTTCACTATAATAACCTGAATAGTCTCTCGAAAAGAATATACTAAGAGGTAAATCTCGCTACAAGATGGATGCGCTATTCGTAAGAAAATATCCAGGAGTTCTATAAGAAAGCATCTGCAAATACAATTGGAAAGTTTCCTAGAGATTTTAAAG
>NW_017259333.1:232730-237018 GCF_001594045.1 Atta colombica | reverse complement strand
AAAAATTTTTTTTTTTTTTTTTTTTTTTTTTTTACTTATGTTAGGATACTATTTCATTTGTGTTTTTATCATATAATAAATTTGTCAAGCCTGTGTATGCCAATTCGACTACAGGATAGAAAGATCGGAGAACCTCTCTATGTATACCTGTATGTTTGTCGCATTATACGATAAAAACGCACAAATGACATAGCACTTTTAAAATGTGATTAATTAATAACATTTTAACAATAAAATTGGATTAATCGTTTATGTATAATTATGTATGAAAAACTCTTTATCGGGGCGATGTGCATATTACTAAAATACAAATTCTTCTAGTTTCTTCTAGCATTATAAGAGGATTGCAATCTTAATAAATCTAGCATCTTTCATATATAATCATGGTTATATTAGATATGAGAAAAAGTTCGTTAGATGTAACGGGAAAAACGCCACAAACTTTTTCCCACACCTAATAGGATGTTTACATTTTAGAGTATCTTCTTGAAGACGTATATTAGAGGAAAATATATTAGAATTAAGATACGGCTAAAGAATAGAACATTTTTTTTAACAGATCTCAAATCTACATGCCAAGAAGAAGATGCATGTGCTGAGGAACGGTGCGATTTCTTTCCTGCTTTAAGTTGATTTACCGAGTGGACGCGACAATAGATCAGCCATCACCGTTGCCACGAGGTTATAATCGCGCGACTTTGTTCGACCTTGATGCAGCAATGCGAATAGCACGGCGTGATCACGAAGCGACGCATGCGCGGCGCGGACTAGTTTCTCGGGAGCATCGAACGACGTATCCACGTGGATACCGAAGCACACTGCATGATGAAAATGTCTTTGGTACCACGTGGTCGTTGAGGTAGGACATGGTCCCTCTTTCCTTTCTCTCTCTCTCTCTCTCTCTCTCTCGCACGCTCGCTGGCTCTCTCCTGTCCCCTCTTCTCTCATGGGTCACTCGCTCGCTCTCCCCCCACTCCTTCACGTCAAATACACGCTGCCGCAACACGCGCTGCGCCTACGACTCTCCCGCGTCTTCTGTTTCTTTTTCTAGCGCGCATCTACAGTAGAATCCAAAATACGACGGCCAATTGTAACGGCTGATTTCGATCCTACGAGATGCGATTCCGCACGAATGAATGTTTCACCGATTGCATGTCGGTCATTTCCCCCAATTCCTACTCTAGTGAGATACTTTATACAATACTCATATCTTTCTATTTTTTTCTTCTCTCTTCTATTATCTTGCGAGAAATTTAATCCATGGAATCGACAAAGTGTCAAGCAAAATGAAGTTCAAATCATGAGCTAGTTCAGGGGGAATCAAATATCTCATTGCTCGAAGTGACTCGTTTAAGCAATTTATCATCACAAAGTAAACTTCTCTTCCTATAGACCTCTGTTACGTAAAGAAATTCTCGCTTGGCAACGAAATTTATATGTGTCTCACCTCGTGTATCATGTCGCGAACATGTGCGGCGATCATATGCATAATTGCGCGACCCTAACATCATCGCTTCTTACATTAATATTCCTGACTTGTTTCGAAATAAGGTCTTGATGACTAAGCATTCGTTGAATGCTATCAGCACACTGATAATATTTTTACTTCCAGTGAAATTGTTTCGAATTCTGATAATCTTCCACAGAGCTAGAAATGCCCTTTATCTAAAAATCTTAGAGAAAAAGAATTCGTTCGCAAAATCACATAAAATTTTAGAACCCTTTGAGAAAAAGAACTGTCAATTATATTCCCGAAAGAACTATCAATTATATTCCCGAACAGAAATTTGTTCGGGAATGCCCGATGTATAGTCAGGCGATCAAGAATAATAGAGAGTGCCCTAGCTGGGAATTCTCTACTTGGGACTAATCAGGAAGCGGTAGAGTAGCGATGCCTTACATGATAGATTTTCTAATCTATAAACAATCGTTAACAATCATTAAATTAAGTTTAATATCTCACTTCTAGGATCGTAGAGCGTTTTTTAAGAATTTTTTTTAGCCAGATTCATTAATTTTGTATAAAAACGCATCTACTGAATATAATTTTTAAATATAATAAAAATAATAAATATAATTATGATTATTGGAGACTATTAAATTGAATAATTATCCGATTAATTTTGCTTAGTTATGCAATATTTTTGTATGTCGAAAGAAATTAGTAATATTAGATAATAAATAGTAACTGATTGAATGTTCAGTTAAATTGTCCAAATAAATCTAATAGGACTATATTATGTCCAAATATGTCACAGCTATTCATTAATATTTAGTGTTTCTGGATCATCGAAATAGCAGTGTCTATACGATTAGAGATCAAACAACGTTGCAGCTTTCGAATGGCTGCTTCGAAGAATTATAAAATTAATTCCCACATTCAAAGAGAATGTTTTTTTTTTAATTATAATTTTGTCGTATTCTGGAATTAGTTGCTAATCAATGATACTTATTTTAATAATGAAACTGGACTTATTAATTTTTTTCTCTTATATCATAATATTTTTAGGCGCAATAAGCGGCAATCATGTCTTAACAAGAAAAACATAATCAAGTTTTAATTCTCGACGTTACATTTACAATCAGGGACCTAATTAGGGCATTCGATGAGTGATCAGATGTCAGGGCATGCTTAGTGGGCTCTGCCAAAGCTTAACCAAAATTTCTGATCGGAAAATATTCTATATATTAATATTCTATAAATAGGATGTTAATTTTTTTCTCAGGGATTAACAATTGTAATATTATATATCGTCACGAAAGCCGCCGTTCGCGCTTATTATGCACACATTTTTATAATAAACTTATTCGTAATTGATTACAGCGAGAATTGCGACTATATCGAATCGGATATCGATTAAACTTTTCATCGATCGCTTGATATAATTTTGCAGATTATCTCGCCTTTTTATCAGAATTAATACTTGATATTAGGTATACATATAACATTATTAAATATTGTAAGAATTTGTCTAATATATGCCAATAAATAACGTTGTTACTCTGAAAAAAATACAATTGTAATTTGATATTGTTATTACCTCTTGCAAGGACATAAAGAAATAAGACGAATGTGAAAAGTGTTTAACGAGACGTCGTAATTACAAGTACACTTGTAATACTCAATTTGAGAGGGCCAGCTGAAGCATGTAACTCGAGAATTTATCCTTTTCCAATAGCAGTATTTCATTACACGAAACTGGATTACCACTAGTGATGTAAGCGGATTCTCCTTTAACAAGATCAACGTGATATTGTAGTAATTGTTAATTACTAATTCACTTTAAAGGCGCGCGTTTATTAACGTAAATATATAACAATATGTAACAAGGAATTCTCATTCGACAAGATTTTATAAAGATAATACATAAGTTTGTTATCCCTAAAAACTGCACAAAAAAATGACAAATGCTTCACGAAAGCATTTATTAATCAATTGTCTCTTTAACGCTGACTCATACATTACCTTTAAATATCGCGTTGATTCTATTTTATTTTACAACAGTACCTTTTGCAATATGAGTCCAAAGCAGCGACAAAAATTTTGTGGCATTCAACGTGCTAATTTAAAAGAACGTTATCTAGTCTAGTCATTGCAGTAGTCACGTACAACAATTTCGAAACAGAATGATACGATCTCTGTCATTCGGGTTGCAACTTCGGTTGCAAGAAGTAATGCTTAGTCGCAAGACGTGATGCGCGATGCGCCACGATTTGTCATCATCGCCTTTGATGGCTGCTGCGCCCCGCGAAACTAAACGGAGTCGGTGCTTGCTCGCAGCGGAATAGCCGCAGCGCGTGTCACGTGGGTTCGCAGACCCACGGCTGGTGGCGACTAACATTTTCCAGTCAGCTGATCGTCCACACCAGAATAGAGAGGGAAGGGGTTCAAGGGGATAGCAGCAGTAGTAACAGTAGTAGCAGCAGTAGTATAGTAGTAGCAACAGCAGCAGCAGCAGCAGCAGCAGCAGCAGCAGCAGCAGCAGCGGCAGGAGGAGGAGATGGTAGTAGTGGATAGAGTGGGAGAGGGGCGCGAAATCTAGAAGGGAAGGAGGGCAGAGGGGTTGGCGACGCGCAGTCTACCGCCGTTGCTGACGTGGTCGTCGTCATCATCTGTGACGGTGGTGGTGACGGCGGTGGCGGTGGCGGTGGCGGTGGCGGTGGCGGAGGCGGTGGCGGTGCCGGTGGCGGTGGTGGCGGTGCCGGTGGCGGTGGCGGCGGCAGGATCAGCTGATCGTCGGAGGTGCTGGTGACTGACTGACTGTAAACTGTGAATGAACGCGCGGGG
>NW_017259333.1:231208-231718 GCF_001594045.1 Atta colombica | reverse complement strand
GGAGGTGGTGGCGGTGCCGGTGGCGGTGGTGGCGGTGCCGGTGGCGGTGGCGGCGGCAGGATCAGCTGATCGTCGGAGGTGCTGGTGACTGACTGACTGTAAACTGTGAATGAACGCGCGGGGAACGGACGAAGAAGTCTTCGCGTGCGTACTCACGTGCGGCGTGAGCGCACGACGGGAAGAGAGGGCGAGAGGGAGTGAGAAACGGTATGTGCAGGCAGAGGAAAGAGGGAAGAGGAGAGCGAAAGAGCACGGCGCGGCGCGTGTCCGTCTGGCCGTAAGCCCGAGCACTTGCGAGGAAGCACGAGAGTGTCTGTCTGGTTCCTCGCGCGTACGGAAGCGCGTCGGAGAAGTCGTTCAGTCGGGCCAACGAGAAGCGTCGAGAATGCACAGCTCGGTCTAAAGTCCGTACTCATGCGGCGCACGTGTTACGTTAACGTCGATTCTTACAATTTATGTGAAACTTCTGGAAGAGCCTTCTCGCAGAAGGTGCTAGTACGTATTCATGAT
>NW_017259333.1:226270-231108 GCF_001594045.1 Atta colombica | reverse complement strand
GTATATATATATATATATATATATACACACACATATACATATGTTAATTTGATAATGAACGAATCGTTACGAATCATCTTCATTGGCTATTTTTGTGAAGTTAACAGTATATACATTTCGTATAAATGAAAACGCAATGTTATTTATTTCCTCGCAGTGAAGGAATATGGATGTTTGCTATTGAACGACAAACGCGATTACGAAAAAGGGATCCCTCGGTTTAGTTTCCAGTGAAGAGCGACGGATTTGCTCCGACAAAGAGAGCTTTGATTATACCGACGTATGCCAGGAAAGTTTATGCTTGAAATACATCTTACGGTCCGCGTGCATTCTTCAGAGGTGGATAATGAATGATGGCATCATTCTCGTTTTGTGAAAAAGCTGAGTTTTGCTCGGTTATTTCGTGCGGTGCATTGACAATTTATATTTTTAATATAAACGTACATCCCTGAAATTATCATCAACATATCATCAAATCACTCCGTTAATAGGAAAATGAATAAAAAAATTAGTATTTTTGAAATATAATAAAATTGATCCTAAAGACTAATATATGTTTTTGTGGAAAAACAACACATTTGTAACTTTCAAACGAATGTGTTTATGTAGAAAATGTTACAACTTTAATAACACTTAATAATAAAAATGGACTTTTTTTGAGATCTGAATAAATAAAGTGTTTTCCGATTTTTGCTGAAAATGAATTCGGCCGCGAAATTAGCCTAATACGTCAAGTTTCCGAGGAAATTAACGTTAAATGTGCACAAAATTTTTAGCTATATTTACTTTTTTTTGCGACCGAAGTAAAGTCTTTTTCAACTTCGTTTATGCCTTTAAATAGCTTTAAATAGTTAACTTGCTATCTTTTATGTATAAAATAAATTTATATTTACCATAGTACGTTTATTATAATGCGTACTACTATCATTCCACATAATTACGTATCCAAATGTTTTTACTGGGCAGGAACGTAGTCACGATGCACTTTGGCACCCTAACTATTCCATGAAATTGTTTATTTCTTATTATTATAATAATTTATGTATTTACATTTTATATATTTATAAATATTAATAATCATATTATCTATTCTACTCAATGATTTAATATACTAATTATGAAAATATTGTAATAAATATATAATTTATTTATTCATACATAAAAGATATTTTTTAAAGTAAACAAAATTGAAAAAAAATTTACTTTAGTGGCAAAAAAAATGATAAATAACGCCAATTTTGGCAGATGTAACCTCAATTTTCTTGAAAACCTGACATGTTAGGTCAATTTCGCGACCGAATTCGTTTTTAGGGAACAAAATTCCATCGAAAAATACTTTGTTTATTCAGGTCTCAAAAGTGTTGAATTATGTAAATAAGGGATGAAATTTACTCTATAAGATTGCAATGTTCAAATTTTAAAAACTCAAATTTTAATAACATAGTTATGATTTCAAACTCTCTAAATTTCTTAGAGTGAAATCTCATTCTAAAAGAGTTAAAATATTACCATTATTGAAAAAAAGTGAAAAATTTGCACTCTTGAATAAGAATGATAGATTTTCATCCTTTTTTTGGAGTAAATTTTTGGAGTAAGAATCACTCAAAAAGGGAGATTTCTTTTCTTTGAATTGAATCTCATTCAAAAAGTAAAAATCTGCCACTCTTATTCAAAAGTGCAAATTTTTCATTCTTTTTTGATAGTAACAGTATTTTAGTAGCCGATGTTGAAGGAAAATTGAAACGCAGAAAATTTTAATTTAATAAATGTATACTAAAATTTAAATTTTAGTCGGCACGAACTTTCCGGACAACCCAATAATTATTTTGAAATAAGATTTCACTCCAAGAAATTTAGAGAGAAGAATATATCCATGCTACAATTGAAAATACAACATAGAAAGAAAGTAAAGTTATGCGTATTTATCTTGATTACGTTGAAACGTTGTTCCAATTCAAAATTTAAAAAATGCTTTACTAAAAAGTTGCTAATTTTAAGATGTATCACTTTTTAACGAAGCGATACGTCGTCTGATATTCAATAAACCTACATCTCTCTATCTTTCTCTTTAAACAATAATTTATAAAATTCTTGCACAGTCACAAATCACATGTTGACTCGTATTCGTAATTACACATGAAAGTGTCCATTATTATGTTTTTTTTGGGAAATGCTTGTATCTGTGCTGCGATAAAACGTCTCGACATCGTGTGACATATGACGTCGAAGTGCCGAGTATCGATCTGACCGTAAAACAGGCAATCTTATATCGCGCACGTTGATGTGTATCATAATATCGTGAATGTTTCCATTCGCATATTATCGTACAATATACAATAATTTAGATTATCATTCGAAAATTCCTGCTTAATGACCGCACGATTGATCGATGAAAATCTGCTTTGTAACCGATGCTATAGAAATATCGCGCAGTCTCGTTTCATCGAGACGTAGTGTGAGTAATATAATACAAATTATACAGGTGAGACGGTCGTTAAGATTCAGGACGGGAATTCGCGGCGTATTTTTACAGCACGATTAGAAATAATATGGTTTTCAACAAACTGTTTTTATCCGCGAGTTTACCGTCGTCGTATGATACGGCATACTAACTTGAATTTGTTTTGAGTCACATCCAGCGGCCTCGAGCGAAAATACTACACATCGGATGGTCGAATTTTTTATGCGTGAATTTTACATTCGTCCAACGCACGCAGTCGAATGTAACGTCAAAACGAATGATGCAGCATATGGCAAAAAAGGTAAAAGAGAAAAGGAGAAAAAGAATTTAATTCGTGTTTTAGGCAAAATTCTATTGGATCGTTATGCACACGTGCATAAGTGCACACGATAAGATGCGATAGAATATGCGAAACGATATGAAACGAAGTAAGATTTTTGCGTAAATTTTTTCAAGAAAATTTCAAAGCATGTATATACTAGCACTTCTAAAATTCTATTATATATCGGCTGTAAGAATTAGTACGCTAGGCTTATTTTACAGCTTCTAAAAAAGCACATAGGAGAGAAAAGGCGTGGGCTGATAAATCGATGTACAAATTCATCCGATGGTCGTGTGGCCGATTCGCGAAACGATTTGATTTCGTCGTATCGTCGATACACATTTTTGCGTATTTATTGGCAGTTTTGTCATTTTTTACTATTACATACATATGTACATACATAATACCATCCATCTCTAGAAAAGCGAACACGTTTTCATAATGACGATAAACCAATATTATGTTTTACATATTTTACTCATGCGATCTTTTCGCTATTATTATCAATGCGTCATTTCTCAATTAGAATTCTAACCGTGCAGACGCATTAATATTGTACTGTATAAGATTTACACGTGACGTCCGCGACGTTGTTAAGCGAAAAACTGTATTCTTATATCCTCAGCATATACGTAAGTATTCATAAGATATTCACAATGGAAAAACCACCATGTATTATTTGCGTAAATGCAAATCGTGGATTCTCCGCGATTAACATCTGAGAGCATCTCAAAAGCATTCCGATATATTTTTTGTGCCTTACTACTTACCAGACACATTTAAATTCGCTCAAACATTTACGTCATATTCTGTAGCGTTATTCTACGATTTAGTCACAATACGTAATTATCTTCGAGCGAATGCTATATCGTGGCTCTTATACAGGAAAATGGGCATGCACAAACGCAAACGGAATTGTGTTCTTATATCGTTAACGAAGTGCGTAAAATCAATCGTAGAAACTTTTTTATATACTTACTTTTAAGACTAATTATATAATTATTTCGTAATCTATAACATTTACACCTTAATTATGTTATTTCAATCATAAACGCTATGTGTACAATTTGAGTACGACACAATTACAATAACTCAACATATCAACTCGAATATATCGTAAACAGTTTTTTTTCTTCAAACATTAGAAGAATATAAGATAATAACGATATCTTCAAGCAAATATATCTTCATTAATAAAAAAAACTTATAAGCAATAGAAAAAGTATTCGAAAAACATTGAAAAAAAGATATCATACCAAAAAGGTGCTAAAAGCTAATTCATATCTTTTAGAATAGAATTTATTACACTTCAGCATTTACATAGCCAAGAAAGGGGCTTGGTTTATATAAATTCCTTATCCACACTCATCTTTCCATACTGCTAGTACCTAATTCTAAAAGAAAAAAAAATAAATTTCTTAATATTTTTATTTTCATTTCTTATTCTTATTCTTATTTATTCTTGTTCTCTATTTATCGACGTTACTTTACTCTATTTTATCTCAGCTCTGAATATCACAGAGTTATGTTTCTCTATCTTATATTAGGTGTACAACTTTGTTTTCGCCGTTTTTTTTCCGAAATTCGAGGCTTTATTGTAAAAAACTGGTTATACTTATATTTATGATTCAAAGTATTGTTCATCGCTGGCCACTACTTTTTCCCATCTTTCGGGTAGCGTACGAATCCCGCGTCGAAAAAACTGGTCATCTTTTGAGGCTATCCACGAATCGATCCAATTTTTTACTTCTTCATAAGACCGGAAGTGCTGGTCAGCCAGGCCGTGTGCCATTGATAGAAACAAGTGATAATCAGCGGGAGCAACGTCTGGAGAATACGGCGGGTGGGGTAGGACTTCCCATTTCAACGTTTCCAAGTATGTCTTGACTACTTTCGCAACATGGGGTCGAGTATTGTCATGCTGCAAAATCACTTTATCGTGTTTCTCGTTGCATTGCGACCGTTTGTCTTTCAATGCTCGACTCAAACGCATCAATTGCGTTCGATACCGATCGCCTGTGATTGTTTCAGTCGGTTTTAACAGTTCATAATACA
>NW_017259333.1:221898-226102 GCF_001594045.1 Atta colombica | reverse complement strand
AGAATAACTTTATGATGTAGACACAAATCGACTAATGTTTCTATGGGATTATGTTGACAGATGCCCAAGTTTATTGTATGACGTCTATGATTTATTTATTTCGACCACCACTTACCGCTAAAGCCATCTATAGGAAAACGGCGGAAGCAAAGTTGTACACCTAATAATATTTATTACCTACATATCACAGTCTGACCACAGCATATCAGACTATACTACATAATATAATATAATACAATAATATGACTTATAGATATAATGAAATATAGATAAAAAATAATATGACTTATATATAATATGACTACAACTATACATAAATATGTCGCAATAAAATATAAATTCCTAATATTATATCACAACATTTCTAACCGTGTCTCACACACTTCTAGACCTTGTTCTGCTGTCTAAATATATTACTCCTCGTCCTTTACCTCGCTAGTTGTCTTTTCCTGCGTTTTCCTTTTCCTGCTCTCTTTTCTCCTTTCTCTTTCTAATTTATCTAAAACTTTACATTTAACTGAATATAATTCTTCGCTCCAAAGTTTCTTCCATATTTCCTCCTTATCTTTTCCTAGCTCTTTAAACCAACTGCATATTTTTGGACATTCCTCCACATAGTGTTTCATAAAATCTATTCCTATTCCGCAAAATACGCATTCCTTATCTAGCCAATTTGTTTCCTTCTTTCATATTCCCGCAACTAAACCTAACCTCATACGCCTTCGTCCACTCCCAACCCATAGGTTTTCCTTCCTTAAATAATTTGGACATCTATTTCCTGATATCAAACTCTTTGTACCTTTCATTGTATCTTGCAATCCTACTATCTTTCCACTATCTTTTAATTCATATCTTTTATAGTTTGATTACATTTCATTATGTACCTCTTTAGTTTACAAATAACATATCGTTTTACGATATGTCATATTGATATCTCATGTGTCTCTAGATTTAATCAGATATAGGACATTGTATTACTGTATTATAACTTTATTTAACAATATTATACGTGTGATAGTTTTTCTCATCATACGATAATTCATAATATGTTTACGTTACAACTATGGCTGTTTTCCAGCTAGAACATAGAAACGTTACATTGTTCCACTGTGTAAGATGCTTGTTGAAACGTAATTTAATTTCATAGTATAATTAGAATGCATTGTAGTCTTCCATTTTTATTCTTATAATTAGATTTAGCGTATCAATAACAGATTTATAATTTTTATTTAGACTTAAGTTATAATTTTTTCAGAGTTGGCGATTTTTGAAGATTTTATTGCAAAATAAATATGGCTATCAAAAAACTTTTTGAAAAGTTAATAATATTGACATATTTTACACGCTCGTACTTAGCTTTTTACAATGTCGAATAGTGTAACACTGTGCATAGTTGGAACTCTTTGTGTAAGACAGTATTACACTGTATCATTTGTGTACGTTGTTGGAAAACACTCTATGATAGAATGGCTTATCGAAAACAAAAAAGACTGAATAACTCCAAATGATTTTTCGAAAAAATGTAAAAACAGGTCAATTTGTCTTGGGAAGGGAATATCCTTTGATGTATAATTCTTACCCTCAACTTCAACCCCCTAAGTGGGGATCTCTAAAAAATTTGAAATAGAAAGGGAATCAAATGATACATCATTAGAAAGGTCTTTCTAATGATGGTGACAAATCTGGAAATCGAAGAGGGCATTCAATAGCGCTTCTCTTTTCAATCCAACGATCCGAAAAAGTTTTATCCAAACGAACAAATCGTACATAAAGCTCCATCCTGTTGGAATATTAATTGATCTTCAAGATAATATCACCATTCTCGATAATATCAGTTAATGTTGGATCAATGATTGATTCAACGTGAATCTTTCAACAATTTCAAATACATATCACTATTCAAATTATGAGGAAAAAAGGATCCAATGAGACGAATGCCGAAAATACTAGCCTAAACATTTTAATTTTGGTGGACGTTGGACATGGACTTCGTGAAATATCCGCGAATTCAAATCTGTCCAATAACAATTATAGCTATTCACTGTACATTACATTTAAGAAAAAAAGAATATCAGAAAAAATATATTATATACAAAAGGAAATTTGAATTATTCGTCACTCATTCACTTATGATGTCATAAAATTGTAAACGACGGTCAAAGTCGTTTTCATTAAGTTCCTGTAGCAACTTAATTTTTATATGGATGGAACTGTGGTATTTCAAAATTCATTGAATATTAATTCGTCTAATATCAGAATCAAATACAGTCGCTGATAATAATTGCTCTGTATTCAACAGAGCAAAGATCGACAGCAAAGAATGGTCCAAAACCACCATTTCCACTTGATTTCATATAGATCTTTCAGTATTTCGTTTTTTATTGATCAAGCTCTTCAAATTTTGCCACTAATTCCAAAACTTGCAATTGATGCTTATTTACATGTCCTTGATAGAATACCTCTGTTCTGTTAAGCATATTCATTATTTCTAAAGAAAAATTAAAGGATGTACAATTTGCGATACACCGCGATTCTTTTTTCTTGAATCGCAGTGCGATATACAACTAGAGTATTAATCGCGAAATTGCATGCGATATAAAATCGTCTGCGATTTGAATTCCTTGAGTTAAATAACATTTATTTTTAACTTCCATATGTGTCAAAATATAAATTAATCTATTTCTATAATTAGTTTCAAAATAAACGAAATTCATATTAACATGCACTTAATGCAGTTAATAATAAACTAAACATTTATTATAACAAACTAAATTTAAGTCAAATTTAATATATTTTCTTGAGTTAAATTGTTTAACTCCATTTTTAATTAAATTAATGACATATTGAGTAGAAGCAATGATGATCTATAGAAATGATTAAAAATAATTTAATTCTGTGAATTTAAGTGTACAAAATTACATACAATTTAAAAAATATAATATCACGATTGGGATCTTCCTTAAAAATTTGAAAATCGCACATCCCTAAGAAAAGTACAATCATTTTAATCTTTTCTGTGATCGAGTAAATGGGTGCGTATAAGTCGACAAAGCGGCTAGGCATGCTTGCTGAGCGAATGAGTATGATTGATTTTTATCTGGATCCAGCCAATTATGTTTAATTGCTCTTGAGCGCCTAATCATAATGAAATTCACTTGTCGCACATACTAGATGAATATTTTTGTATGATCTTGCTTACTACATTGAAGAGCCTCATATGTAGATTGCTAATACTCAGGGTTCTTAATATTAAGAATACAAAAAAAAAATCAAAATAAAAAAAAATCAAAACATTAGAGCATAGTAAAAGTAACGATCAGAATTTACAACTTTAATTAGATGTCTTTAGACATGTCTTGCTAAAAACCAGAACCTCTATTATTGTATGGAAATCGATGATCGACATTTCGAATAATTATTACACTAAATTACACGTATTTAAACATCCCTTGCAATTTATTAATGGCTGATTCGATAAATAAAAAAAAAAGTTTGAAGATACAAAGATTTGTTTGTTTTAGAGTTAACACTCTTTATTTTTTAAATGAATTAATCGAATTTAAAAAATCAAACGTAAGAATGTAAGGAATTGAAAGAACTTTCTAATGATGTATCATTTAACTCCACTTCCCATTTTAATTTTTTAGGGATTGGCATCTCGCTTAGAGAGTTGAAGTTGAGAGTAAGAATTATACATCAAAAGATTCCTCTCCCAACGCAAATCGACCTGTTTTTTTCGTTTTTTTTTTGAAAAATTATTTTTATGATCTTAAAATGTTTCTAAAATTATTTGCTCCCTGAATTTATTGCTGTTTAAAATAAAAAATCTCTCCAGAAGTGCCGCGGTGCTAGCGCACATATAGTGACCGTATTGGTATTGGTGTGAATACAATTATTCAAAATTCTCTTCTTTGCAGTATCTTAGAGCAAAAGATATTTTGTATATATATCTTTTTGTATATGTATTTTTTTGTTTACAATACTCTGTGTGTGTTTTACGGAAGTGGGAGTGCTAGCGTAACGTGAAGTCAGTATCCCCATTTTTGAAATTAATTTCCTGCGAATAGAAAGAAGGGACAATAATAAGAATAATAAATTAGCATTAAATTAGCACTTAATTATAGTATACGAGCGAATTTTTTTTATAATGGGAGTGCCAACTTCACAGACGTTATTTTCTTTATGTATTGTTCATGTAAGATTA
>NW_017259333.1:195760-221798 GCF_001594045.1 Atta colombica | reverse complement strand
ATATATATTATATACCTATAGGAGAAAGTTGCGTCTGGTCACCTAAATCATACCCATCAATACTTTTTTATTATTACTTAATATAAGCAACATTTAGTAACAATAATATAAAATAAGTGAGAAATGAATAATACAGACCAAAATGTACCTACTAATAGGCTACATCTTGTTAATTATATATATATATATAATTTGTTATTATAACTATTATAAAGATTAAATCAATATTTTTACAAAATCCATCAAGTTTCCTAAATCGTATTATTACAAAATAAGACTAATAATTCATATAAATGCAAATGTCAAGCGCAAAAATATATTTGAGCCAATTTTATTATTTCAATTCATTTGTCTTTTCATTATTGTTATTTAACAATTACGAAATATTTGAATTTTTTCAATAAATGATTAAAATTAAGCATTAGTCAATTATTAGATGTTATTTAATGATTTCTTTTGTTAATCTTACACTTTTAATTATTTTCAATCATAAATTTTAAGCAACCGATTATCTAAATTGCATCTTTTGCAGCATGTTACAAGAAGATATAACATATTTGTTATTAAAGTAAAAGATTAAACATATAACAATAAGTGTCCAAAGCTTCAAGCTACAATTGTCATTGTTCATTTGCGTACAACAATGCTAAAATACAAAAATGAAAAATATAATAAAAATAGGTTAAATGATATACATTCGACACCTCTCTCTGTTAGATTACTTTTTAACATATTAAAATACTTTCACGAATTCTTTCAACACAGCATAACATGTACAATGAACAGAAAAAAAATATTCGTGAACGTTCGAATCCAGAGACGGAGACATTCGAGCAGATTATATCTCGTTGATCGATCCGATCATTCTTTATTGCCTCAATTATTCGCGTTGGTTCTCCTTTGTTAATGACAGGTTCGAATAAGATGCCTGTTACACCGCAGTTGAGTATGTGTTGTGTCCACATTATATCGCTAATTGACGTACCAACGCAATGGTGCATTACGTGTGAACAGCGACGTAAAAGCTGCTGCCCGATGGAAAACGCACGGTGCGAATTGCAATGTTGTCGTTAGTCACGGTGTAGAAACTTTACGCCTCAAGAAAGGAAATAAAAAAAGGGTATAAATGATGTCGCGAGACATCCATACAAATGAGCGATGTTTGAACAATTTGGAAGAGATACAATACGTCTTTCAAGAGAGATTGTTCCGTCGCAGAACGAAAGAATTTAATTAATTATAATTAGCGTCAAGTGACTTGATCAGCTGAAACCGACTGGCCTATATGGCATCGAAAACGAGCGTGACATCGCGTAGGTTCGTAAGACCAAGTCGCATAAATGCGTGAGCAAGAAGAGATGATTAGTAATCACTTAGTAATTACCTAGTAATATTTCGATCCGGGTCCACAAATCTACTTTTTATTTCTGGGACGAACACTCTAAAGCGTCGTAGATCAACAGCTCGATATCTCAGACATTAAAAAGATGATGTAAAAGAGAAATCATAGTTTTTATTTGAGAAATCAAGCTTTTATTTACATCTCGTAATTATCGCTGCACCTATCATAAAAAATACCTACTTTAACGATTTCCAGGTTTATGTCAAGCTCACCCCCCTCCTCCTCCCTCTCCCTTCCCTCCCCCCTCTCTCTCTCTCTCTCTCTCTCTCTCTCTCTCTCTCTCTCTGCTACATAACTAGACGTTAGATTTAATACCCGCAGCTTCCAGCTCAACGCCAAGTTTAAAGACTATACTTACAAGCCGTCGCTATGTAGATTTAAACATCTTTCTTTTAGTTAAAATTGTAGTTTCTTTTACAGATCCTTTACACAACTTAACTTTGTTTTTATATCGTATTCTCAAAAATAATCTCCCGCTTCCGTTCAGCACATAAACAATAGTTTTGAATTTACAAAAAAGGTAAAGAACGTACATATTTCAAATGATTAATTTGATATCTTTAGGAGTTGAGTACAATCAAGAAATAAGAAGAGAGAATAGAAACGAGAACAGAAAATAAGAATTTCAACGTATCAGAAACTGTATACTTCATATGGGTTTTGATTAGGTTGAAATTCTTATTCTCTATTCCTGTTCCTATTCTCTGTTCCTATTCCTTAATTGTGTACAGCCCTTTAGATGTCATTTCTTTACATTCACAAATGTTCCCACTGGACTTTTGTCGAGAAGAAATAGCCCCTTATAAGATGAGCATTCTAAATTACTGATGAAAGAATTTATAGAAGTTGTCAATTTTGTTCTATGAGGTCTACATATTTTACATTCAACAATAACATCTATAAATAAACTTTTGATACCTCGATTGGTTCGCCTCTTTCACCGACCATTTTTCACTTGAACCATTCATTTCATTATTTGATTCTTTCAGCATTTGAAGACTGCCAAGAAAAAAGATTACAGTCTATCTTCTTTCTGTTATTATATTTTTCCGATTGTTACACTGAAAAAGATCCAAATTCAGAATCGAAATGTTTGTACATTTCTTATACACAATATATTCTTATACATAATATATTCTTATACAAGAAGTTTAATTATTGATTTAACTTCTTTATGCACTAACAACTGCGGAGGTTTGCACAAGCATTTCACACATTATATTGAATATTGTATATTTTACATTTTATAATTACATACAAAAACTATATTGTGATATTAAGTGACACCGCTGTCAATTTTTCAGAATAATTTTGCAAATTTAAGATATTTAATTAATTAAGCAATATCAACATTATTATGGGTGTATTCAGAATCAAATTAGTTTAATTTATTTTTTTTTCTTAAATGTTAGCAACCCATTACTAAACCGAGAAGTGTTCCGAACACATCATAACTCGTAACATAAAAGTCAGTAGTTTGCAGCTCACATAAGAAGTCATATAAGGAATTTATTCTAATATGTAACGAATTATCCTGATCAATCAGAGCTGTTTAGATAGTAAAAAAAAAACTCAAGGCCTGTAGTGAAAAGTACAAAGATTAAAAGCTCTGATATTAAAATAAAAGTGTAATCTCTCCTCCTACGAAGAGGTCGAATACACGTATCTCGAATATCATCGTCTTATTTCTACTCATTTTTCATTTTATATTATTACAAAAAAGAAAATAAAAGCAAGCTTGTAAGCTATAAGCTACTGACGTTTATGTTACGAGTTATGTTACGACGGCCGTCGACAGATTCGGAACACTTCTTGGTTTAGTTATGGCTGCCAATATTTAGGAAAAAAAATAAGCTAAACTAACCCACTTTGGAATATATCCCGTATAGTTATCGAATAAAAAAAAATGAAATACTAACTGCTTTCGGAAAAAATTACAAAATCTTTAAGATTATTAAAATAATAAAAATAATAAAAATGACACATTTTATCAAATTTTCAGAGATAATTTAGGCTATTTTTTTAAATAAAAAAAATATATAAATATATATAAATATGATAAACGCCAATAATTGATCAAAGTTAAATGTTCGGACATTCCTATATACAAAATAATCCCCCCTAAATTAATTCGGTAAAGAACTTAATGTGAAAAATATTATCTCAGCCAAGAAAAATATTATATCAGCCACTCTTATTTCTCGCAATAAGTTCTTTACTGAATTAATTTAGGGGAGGATTATTTCATTACATAGGAACGTCCAAATGTTTCGGCGCTTTATCATATTTATATTATTCCCAGATTGATAGTGCTTAATATTCGAATGTTTCGGTGCAAAGTTACATCTGAGGTAATTAAATTTAAATTAAGAATATATATTGTATTCATAATATCTAACTTTAACCGATTATTGGTGTTCTCTATCATTTTCGTATATCATTTATACGGTCGTATTTATTAAAAAAAAAATAACATTTACTTTCTCTGACCTATTTTTGGATAATCTAATATCGTAATTATTGTCTTTAAACAGTAAAAATATAAACACATTCAATAGATAATAAAAAATAGATAAAACTTTTTAAAATGCAACAAAAAACGCATTCTTTAAGTGTGCAAAAAACATTTGTCTTTGAAAGTCATGTTGCTTTTTAGTTTCACATCTATCTGAAACTTAAAAATAATAAATTTAACGCTAAACTAATATCCAGTTAGCAACAGTAAGCGAGTAGAAATTGTTATCAGATGAGACAATAAAAATATGAATAAAACGCTTATGTGTTACAAATCTCATATCAGCTTAAGAAAAAAGGTAATTATAGTGATCCATTTTGGATAATAGTGGCTTTTTAGCGACTTGTCAAAGAAAGTTGACAAAACTGTGACTTTAAGATGGCAGCGTTGCAGTATGCAATTAACGTGGAAAGTCAATTTCCGCAACGCTTGGAAGTCTCGATAGCTCTTAAAAGATATTTCGCGCTACGATTATACGATAATATTACTGTAGATGATCAAAATGACCGGGCGAATATCATATCTCTCGGATATTTAAGCAAACGATTCACGCTGTCACATTGGTTGGTACATCTGCGAAAACATGCGGGTGCCACGCTGTTATGCAGCCGGTCTGTACGCGACTGTCACGGAACACAATGGTTGTACATTCTTTTCCGTCCCGGCTTCGTGGTTTACCTTGCGTAACATAAACTAATCTATGAGAGCTGTAACGCGAGCAAGTTATCGTTGTCGCTAGAAATTAAATTATTATGGAGCTCATCATTTGGTTCGTCTATCAAAATCATCTCGATGAAGCGTATAAAATGTGCGAAAATACTTACTATACGCGAGACATTTTCTATTTTATAAAATTACTTTATAATACATTTTTCGCAATAAATTCTTTGCAATGTGTTTTAAAATATTTATTAATATTATTACTATTAAAAGTTGACAACCATTCAATTGGTGATATTCTAGCTTCAACTTAAGATTGCGTTTCAAGATCGTCAATCAAGATCGAGATAGTTTATAAAACGGAAAAATATATTTAAAAAATATATATTGTATATATATATATGTATATTTTTAAGACCTACTTTGTTTGAATAAAGGCTTTTTCCTCTTATTTGTGTTATTCACTTATTGGTCCATATTTTCATTTATTATTGATTATAATATTTGATTATAAATTGATTATAAAATTCTCTATCTCCCTTCCCCCCTCCCCTCTCTCAAAATTACACTTCTCTAAAAACAATCAAAAATTTTTCTTTAGAATTCAAAATTAAATTTTAAAATTAAAATTTTAGGATTAAAAATAACGATTAGAATTAGAGGTAGCATTAGAGACAGAATACCTTCGTTCTCGCGATATTTTCGTTCGGAATTGATATTCGAGTTTACAAAAATTCAATCATAATACACCTGTAATTACTTTCATCGCGCGACCAGTTTCGAAAGTACAAGAGAAAGAATTCTGCAAAATATGCGTACGTCGTAAATACTTGGGAGAGATGGTCTACGATGTACGGAGAGCAAAGAAGAAAGGTGCAGTGACCTCCAAGTGCTGCAGCTCGTGCTCGAATGATGGCTTACCAACTGGTACCGTCGGCCAAGGCCATTAATACGGATGTCTTTTGCGCGACGGCAGCGCGTAAAAAAGAAAGAGGAAGAATCGCGCACATGTCTTTAATTTTAGGTGCGTTTCTTCGGAATTCGTAATTAATCTACGCGATTCGAACGACGAATTCTAATGGGAAGAAGTTCGAGTCGCGCGCACAAACATAAAACGGAAGACGAATTAATATATACAAAAAAAAACAATAATTATTTTTTCGCAATAAATTTATTACAATTTTTTAAGATTAAATTTGGGAAATTTGGGGGGATTATTAATATTTCACGTTGAAAGTCCGACAACCATATCGGCACGCAATTATCATTTCTGAAATTAATTCATTTAAATGAATATGTGTGTGTGTGTGTGTGTGTGTGTGTGTGTGTGTGTGTGTGTGTGTGTGTGTGTGTGTGTAAAAAATAGTTCAACATCTTAACATTCAGGGCGTAGTGGCGCTTCGCTATTTAAAGTAATGTAAATAACTATTTCTTTATTAAATTCTATTAAAAAATATACTAAATATACTCTACTAAAAAATTAAATATTAAATTAAAATACTTAGAATATTTTCAGAAAAATAAATTTTTTATTTAATTGTGAAATCAGTAAACTGGTTCAGAGGTGACGACGTGCTCGTTAACAATATACCTTGTCAACCTCAACCAGACATTCATGTATGTATCCTTGATGAATTTATATAGATATAACGAACATATCATATTGAACTTTTGCAGAACGAATGTTGGGTTCGCAACGCTGATCCTTTTTTTGTAACGTATCATTGGAAATAAAAAATGTGCAATAATTAAAAATAAACAAAATGCAAAAACAAATAGTAGTGGAACGGACTACCTTGACAAATATATGAACGCTAGAATAAGAAAAATAAAAAAAAAGGATATCTTTAGGGTCGATTAACCAAGGCTGCATCATGGTTGATGTAACGAATACTTTTATTGATAAGCAAATCGTCGAGCTCTTCCTCGTAATCGCAAGAAGTAAAAACGTGCCAAACATGATCGAGCGAAAAGCGCGGCACGTCGAAAGGGATAGTTAAATAAAAAATCAAGGATATATGCGACCGTTGCCACGCGACGAAGGAAAATTCTATAGTCTGTATTTGCTGCGAAGCATCAAATGCAGTCACGCGATTCGTTTACACGCGTTAAGATCGCTGCGAATCGCGAATTGTGACATTTAGCAGCAGTGAAATGCAACGCTAAATGAAAATCATCGTAGCTAAATGCACCTTATGCCAGTTTTCTGCAATGTAGATGAACTTTAATCTACTAATTTCGGTTTATATGAAATATCTTTATCTCATTTTTATTATAGTAAATTTTTATTATATAATCAAAAAAAGATTAAGAATAAGTTGAACCAAAATTAAAATTAATCTACGTTGATAGATTAATTTATCTAAAAATTATCTAAAAATTATCTAAATTTATCTAAAAATCACGACGCATTGACATATCGGTAATTATCTGTATCTGCAGTCGAATTTTCGCAGGAAGAACAACGATCGCTCCAACGCGACACGCGACGATTCACTCCGAGCGGCACGATTTCCTTGGCCAGTCTCTCTCTTTCTCTCTTTCTCTACCGTTCGTTTCGCTCCTTTCTCGATTAATGATGTATGCGTGTCTTATAACCGTAAAACCATAATCATATATACGAGTTGCCGATTGTAGTTTCCGGTCGACGATCCTATTTTAGTTAATTTAGTTACAGCTAGTCCATATTAGCTGCATCGTGATTGGTTAGAATAAAATCGTCAATCGGCAATTCGCAGTATGTAACCGATATCTGCAGTGTGATGACGGCTTAAGGTTTGCAGCGCACCGCGGCAGGCCATCTCTATTTATCTCAGAAGCGGGAGATAGCGATGTTGCCAATGCGCGGCGCCTCCGCAAACGCAGGCTCTCGGAAATAGCCCGAGTCGAGCCGAGCGATGCCGAGACGGCTACGTGACAACGTCGCACTCGCAGAACGCCTCTCCTTAGACTTTCCTCTCTCTCTCTCTCTCTCTCTCTCTCTCTCTCTCTCTCTCTCTCTCTCTCTCTCTCTCTCTTCTCACACTGCGCGTTTCTCTTCTCCTGCTCCTCGTGAGAGCTTCGATGTCTCGATCGCACAGCGTTACGCGCGGCGCTTAGAGCACTAAGGTGTTAGTAGGTGTCATTACTTATGATTAATAGGCGAACAAAAAAAAATATATGGTTGTCAGACTAACTGATCCTCCGTATGCAGGAGAGACACGTCATGGAATATATGAAGCCAAAGCACAAGATTAGGTAATGAAAAACGCTCCAAAAGTATTATTACCTAAAGGAGCAGGTATATCTTTATTAGGAAATAACACATTCGACATCGTTAAGAAAGATTAGCAATTGTAAGAATTGGAAGAAACTCAAATTGCTTAACGCATTCTTAAACAGTCCAATTATTATATTTCGCCATACGTTTTAATTAGTCCATTTCTAAGTTAATATATTAATTGTAAGTACTAATTTGTTTTGTTTGTATGTATAAAAAACGTTTAAGTGTTTCGTGAATGCACTTCTTGCAGAGAACGCGTGTATCTGTTTCAAATCTGTTTAAAGGAGAAGAAACGTGTCGTTCAAGTGTCGTTCGCCGCAATCTCCGCAGGAGATGGCTCATTGGCGCCATCCATTCGAGACCAACGAATCGCGATGAAGATGGACGAAACTATTTTTTTCCCATAGGAAGGGTAGGAAATCTCCGTGCGAGGGCATGTGCATCGCTAATTTCGGCATGGAGCGCGTGCGTAGAACAGATTAGTCTGAGTACAGCTAGTCGGCCGACCGACCGACCGACCGACCAACTCGGACTCCACTCCGTCCCTTTCTTTTGCTGCCATTCCATCTCCCTCGTTCTCCTCTCCCCGACTACGCGCACATGTGTGCAGGGCATGAGGTCGCTTTCCTCGCTGTTCTGTTCGGCTCGCGAGGCTCCGCCGCGGTGGCATTGAGATCCGACGTTGCCACTACTGCTTGTAGTTATCGGGCGGTGATGCCGGTGCCGCGCCGGTATGCGTGTAGAGGAACTGACAAGGCGCGGCGTTGCCATATCGACCGTGCCTTCGTCACCGACCGGAGAACGAGCCGAGCGAACGATGAACGAACGAACGAACAAACGAATTAACGAACGAACGAACGAATAAACGGACGAATGGACGGACGGGCGAATGAATGAACAAATGAACAAACGAACAAACATTTCTCTCCATTTTCTTCACTGCTATTTTCACAGCATATCATTCTTTCCCTTTGTCTTTCTGGAGCAATCTTGTATTTTTTTTCCTCCTCTTATACTTCTTTCTCCGTCTCTTGCTCTTTTCTTCTCTCTGTCTCTGTAATCTAAAAGACTGCTCCATCTCCTCCATCTTCGTCATCGCGAAATAGTTGCACCTGACTGACTCAGCATTACCGATTTTGATCAGACCAATACCAGACTACGGGCACAATATAATGCAGGGCTGACAGGACAGTATAGTAGTGAAAACTGAGGTTCGCCTCGGCCACTCGCCGGGCTCGCCCTTGAGAAGACTGGACTGACTTGAGAGCTGGGAGAGCAAATGTTACTTGTACGCTTTCTCTCAATTCTCACCCGCTCGTTCGCGCGATGTGCATTTCTTCCTGCCTGCGCAACAACTCTCAAATTCATTCGGATCACTGTCGGAACCAGTATACGACCATAGCCGATATACTTAACTCCGCAACCGGCAATAATCGCATTGCAGATAATGAGATTGACATGGACATGGAGAGGAGAAGCGACACAACTATGTCAGCATGCGGCCAGATACGTTTTCAACCAATCCTAAATTTAATCCTAAACTTGTCGAGATACGTTTTTATTTTCACTGTAATTCTCGAAGCTTCAAATTTTTGTAAATCGTACAGTTTTAAATTCGCATGACAGCCTCTTATAAAATTCATTGTACAATTCATTGCTTGAATAAGATAGAAAATTTCGCACTGAAAGAGTCGAGAGAGAAAATGTTTAATTACTGCAAGCTCTTTTTCTTCAAGAGAATGAGATTGATTCGTTCGTCTGACGCACGGGGACAACACATTTCCTCGCCTCTACTTCCGTTCCACCAAATTCTGGCAGAATGTAATTACAATTCAAAGCGAGTCAAAACATGAGAGGGAGAGAGAGAGCTGACGCTTTTGCAATGCCGATGCGTCGCGGCAATGCATCGCATCGGTTCGAGAAGAGAGATGGCTTCCTGAACACTCAGGATTAGAATGAATTCGCCGCCCCGTTGCGCAAGAGTGCGACCGTATATTTTTACAATTTGAGAGAACGAATTTTATGACGGTGAGCAAATCCGATAACTTTTAATATCCACCCGCGCGTCTGTTCGATCGCCTCCGTGTTCTTCTCGCGCGCAAGATTGGTATTTTTAAGTATTTCGGATGTTTCAGAAATTTTGGGATCATATTTTGTACACGTAGCGCTAAGAGCGAGAAAATTTGAAAGCTATCGTCTGATAATATAATTTATGTAGGACGCTTCTACTAACTGGTATTCATTGCGGCACCGCGCATATAGCTGTTCAGATAAAACTGTTAAGATAAAAAAAATAGCTGCCAAGTGTTTCTAGATAAAATCACCTTATATCACCGCGCATACACTATCGCTCATAATTATTCAAACAGCAGATATTTCCGACTTTAAAAGCTCCGATTTTCAAAACTAAGTAAGTGTCACTCTACTATCGTTAACGCAGATATTTTATTAGAATTGACGCTGCTTATTGTTGTATATTGGTTATATTTATAATTGTGCGTATTTTAATTAAATGGTGTTAAAATTTTACGTGCCTTCGTGATTGCCGGCTAGAAAGACGGAGTTTATTGTTAGACGCACGAACAAGAGGCAATGCTATGCTTGCCTTGATAACATGTTCGATTATCGATATAATCCAATCTACCGTGTATATTTCGAAGATCTTACGTAAAAGCGAATTATTCATATAATAACGACTCTTCGTAAAATGACGAAAAGGATGATAACACGATTACATGGATTTGCTTTCTTGCTTCGCTAGCGAGCGATGTCATAACAAGAGAACTGAGATAAAACACTTACGATCAACGATGAGTGTGGAGCGGATGTGACAAAAACACGCACGTAGTATTCCAGTATCGTTCACACGCGCGAAAGAATAGAATTGTTCAAGAAAATGTTCGATGTGCGCGTACTTCGACATGTTCAATAGCGATATTAAACATATCGGATTGGTCAAATACGCTTGCTGCGGACGAACGCTTGAAGCTGCGAACCGCCAAAGGTAAGATAGCAACGACAGATAAAAGTCCTTTTTCTTTCAAACGATAACATCTGGCTTAACATGACGACCGCACCGCACCGACCGCAGAGTTTCTAATAACGTCAAGGTTATTCCTGCTGAGAAAGCGAAGAAATAGGCATTTATGCGAGAGAGGACGCTCAAATTTAATACTTAGCTTTAATACAGAGCAAAAAAGTACCTTCTACAATGTAGCTTTCGTAAACTTGCACACTTACTTCTACAATCTCTCGCGGCGTAGAAATGACTAATTAGCCGCGCCGATGTCGATTAGCTTTCATTTAAAGAATTGGAAAATGTATTTAATTAATAATTCACGTAGTTATTATTATTATTATTATTATTATTATTATTATTATTATTATTATTATTATTATTATTACTACTACTACTATTATTATTAAACAGCAAAATCCAGATCGTATTTGGTGTTCTCCTCACTATTTATTTTTGTTATTCACATAAGGCCTATCCGTATGAAAATTTATCTAGGAATTCCATACTTTTATACTAGTCCTATATGGGCATTACTGAGGCATCCAAAGTAAAAGTTTGTCAAACTCACGCTCATTTAGGGTATAATTTACTTAAGTTCCCTAGTCACAGTCCAAGCAGGACCTAGTTTGGATTCCACTTTTTTCCTCAAGATAATTATATTTAGGCCTGCACAGTTACAACCCATATAAGGTTCAATTTGATCTCAAATTTTCTCTAATAATAGTTTAATTTATAGGATATTTTATAACTATGTCTGGGCTTGAGTTTGATAAATCTTTATTTTGGATGCCTTAGTAATGCCTATATAAAGCCAATATTGTAAGAAATTTAGAGGAAATAGGCACAATTAGAGAAGCTATATAGTGTCAAGACTGTGTAGCTTAATGGCAGGACGGAAGTCTACCAATATGCAGGAGACCAAACGGTTCGAATCCCGGAATGTTCTGATATTTTTCTCGCTTATTTCTTACAATAATACAATTAAATATGAAGTGCCTGGATAAATTTCTTCACGGATATATCAACCCTACAGTTATATAAAATATGCCCATGTTAAAATTTTTATACTCTTGGCTCAATTTTGGATTGTCACGCTTCTTTATCTAGGCCCCATCTGGACCAAGTTTGAAAACCAATGTGGGATATAAAAGCTAGATATAAAAGCGTGACAATTCAAAATTGGTATGGGTCAAGGTAGGCATTCTAACTTGGGCCTCAAATAATGTAAGGAAAGTTAACTTGGGCCCGATTACAGTCTAGAAAGAATTTCCACACGGATAATTTAATTTATTATTGTTGATTAGCTATATGCTTCTTCCTAAGCATCATAGTTATATCGAAAAACTTTCGAAATTAATATACTTTCTAGAGAATTTTTGAAAATTAATTATGGAAAAACAACAAAACTCCGCACAATATATTCATATTATAATTGATTCTTATATTTAAAACAACTTAAGATTGTACTCTAATACAGTCTTAAGAAGTCATAAAACAACGGAGCCGAATTACTATTCTAAATATTACTTAAAAATTAAAATTTAAAATTAAATTAAAATTAAATTAATTTAAAAAGAACTAATTATCAATATTAGCTTAAAAAACCGTATGTGTCATTTTCAAATCAACATGTTTATATATTTTACAGAATATTGAAATAAAAGATGAAATCCATTTGCAACGTGACACTATGTAAAATCGCTGCATTATAAGAAAAGGATAATTTTCATCGAAGAAGTCGCCGTTTAATTAATTCGGTCACGAAGAACTGTCGGACGCAGCTGAGACTAAAAGGTTTTTCAATGCGAAAAAAATCATCCGGTCATCTTTGTACTAATCCTTCGTCGCCATCGCCTGTAAAACACTAATTACAGCTCAACAATTACAGCAGTCGCTTCCGCCGGTGTGGCAGTCAACGTAGACAAAAGCTTTAGAGAATCCGCAAAGCTGTCTCTTTCTCTCTCTCTCTCTCTCTCTCTCTCTCTCTCTCTCTCTCTCTCTCTCTCTCACGCGCGCGCGCGCGTACGCACGCACATTCTCTCCGGGCTTACTGAACTTTTCGCAAAGTACGGTACCTCTGCAGCGAAAGACGACCGACCGAATCGGCGTAGATTTTGTCGTGCGAGTCGAATCATCGCCGAGCACGTCGCGGACAATAGTTTCGCCAGTAATGCAATACGCCGCTCCCGGTTGTGCTTCCAGTCCATATACAAAGGGAAGAACTTTCTTCGTCAATGATGCGCCCTTGTACGAGCGCGAAGACAACTGTACACTCATTGTTAAAGAGAATCTATCTAATTATTATCATCATTTCCGTTTTCAATTAGGCGTACCAAAAGATTGCGCTCCGACTGATCATCGATTATAGCAAGATAAGGTAAATCTCAATGACTAAACTAATAAGAAAATATAATCAGTTTTATATATTATTATTGATTAATAATTAGTAACACTATAAAAGAAATTAGGACACAAAACTTTGTTTTGTCGTAATCGAAAAATATTAACGTATAAATTTTAAAAAGAATATTTAAATGACATTTTATTAATATATTTACATTATGCCGATTGTACTATAGATATTACTAAATTGTTCATGTTCTTTCTTCTTAATATTCTTGCTTATGCCTTTTCATGCCGCTATGCTTGCAGTAAGTTCCCGCATGTGCATTTAACCACAGAATCAAAATGAGTTAAAATATTTGTTATCTTTGTCTTTATCTATATATATTACAATGCATTACAGTTAAAATGGCGATTTGTTTATACATTTTTCGCGTATCAAACATCTATGCATTATATTAAAATTTTTTTGTAATTTCAGTTTCTTACAGTCATAAAAAACACACTACACATATTTAGATAAATATATTTAAATAAATATAATGCAATATTTAAAAAAATTCGCAAATGTAGACATTAGCTGATATTCACAATCCATTTTTATTTCAAGACCATCTTAAATAATATCTAAAGATACTAATACCGCTCTCTAATTGGTTCATAATATCTTAAAACTACTTAAGACAGTCTTAAATAGAAGAACTAGAAAGACCAAAATTTTAATAATCGAGTACCAACTTTATAAAAGTGATTGTACTGCCTTATGTATTATTTAAGGGCGTGTTCCTATTCGGATGCTCCCCAAGTATCATATCATCCTTGGATAATGTTCGATAAATAACAAAGATGATATCTGAGTGACACTCGGATGCGAACATAGCCCAAGATGGTAATAAGATGAGAAAATATGACTGTCCTTACAACAATTGAAATGAATAATTTTTTTGTAATAATTTATAATAAATTTATATTTTATGATTTAATTCGACATACAAAATATTGAACTTCTTAGTTCGATCTTTCATTGACAAATATAATATTATACATCTAAAAAAAAAATTTTATTGATAAGTGGGAAATTTTAACATTTTCCAAGCAAAAAATCTTACATGAAGCCTGTATACGTAATACATATTTATCCATAAAACAGTGAACGCATGAACTATGATCAAGAATTTCTCTATAGGAAATTCCATAGCAATTTGAATAATCTCTTGAAATAAGAGGATAAACTAAAAAAGATAAATACGCAGCCTCGCTACGTAAATGGACGCGCTATTCGTAAGAAGAAACATTCAGGAGTTCTATAAGAAGGTGTATACAAATCGAGTTGAAGAGATTCTAAAGTTATTTCGGAGCCTTCTAGGCCTCTAAAAGATCTGTTTTATTCATTTTGGAATGTGATATTAATTATGCCCACCAACCCACCATTTCCACCAACGTAGATTAACTTTAATCTCGGTTCAATTTATTCTTGGTGGAAATGGGCATTAATAATATTTTAACGATAAAATTGAATTAATCGTTTTTATATAGTTACGTATAAAAAATTTTTTTCTGATTTGATGTATATGTCACTAAAAGACAAATGATACTGCGAAAGAGCAGGAATATTCTTTTGTGTAATTGTTGCAAATATATTATTAATTTTTCAATCACTAGATGTATTCATTTATTAGGACATTTATCTTATTCATATTCTCTAAATTTCTTAGGGCCGACTGTTCCATCTTCAGATAAACTATGTGGCAATTTATCTATCAGAAATAATAGATAAACAAAAAAGTAAAAGAAGTAAGAGTATAAAAGAGTAAGAGTAAACAGCTGAAGTTTATCGAAAGATAGAATAATCCAATCTTAGAGTAAAATCTTACTCTAAAGATTGAAAATTTGCCATTTTTTAAGGATAAAAATATTACCACTTTTTTTCAAAGAATGATTCAATTTTCACTCTATATTCATATATTTTTCCTTTTTATCTATATTTATCTTACTACAATCAACAAATATTCACGTAGACATTCCGAGAATCACTTCGCAATTTTTTTTTTAAATTTCACTACTTTAATTAACAGCAGCTTTATTTTCACACATTTAAAATTGCATTTGAAATTGAACCGAGCATCACTTCACAGAAATTTCTGAAAAAAAAAAAAAAAACCTCACGGTTCGCAGAGCCTCTTAGCCATCGCAAAAATCTAAAGACAGGTATGATATAGCGAGCTGATGGGTCAGAAATTATTTACGCAAATAAGGTATTTCGACCGCGCAACCAAGCCAGTTTGTACATCATACAGTTTAGCGCGATGAGCTTCGATCACACTTGTTGAGGAAGGAAAGCCTTCATACCATCTCCATCCAACATTCCCTCCTCGTGCTGCTTCTCCCATTCTCTTTCTCTGCTTTTCCTCTCTCTTCCTTTTCCTTCGTGCTTCCTCTTTCCCTTTTTCCTCCATTGCCTCACGAGCTATCTCGTACAGTATGGTACCTCCATGAATGACCTTGACCTCATGTCGCATCCACGTAGTCCTAATGTTCGTCTAGACGTCCGATCGACGTGAATAGTTTGCATGATGATCTCAAATCGATAATTTTTAGAGAGTGTGTGTGTGTGTGTGTGTGTGTGTGTGTGTGTGTGTGTGTGTGTAAAACTGATACATAATCTGTATAAAACTGAAAATTAGTAGATTTACTAATTTTTTAAAAATTTATAGCCTCGATCTTTTCGTATTAAAATTTTCATCTATTCCGAGAACAATCTGTTCTTAAAAAGACATCCTACTTTTGGGATCCTGCCAATTTCTAATCACTTTATCATAATCCTATATATCGATTGACAATCTGAGACATATTGAACAATACACTGAAAAAATGTATTCTTTTCAACGGTAGTCACTGAATTGTAGAGAATTCAGAGGATTTTCTTCTGATGTACAACATCAAGAAAATATTTTAAAATATAAAGAAATATATTGTATAACTAAAGCTGAATTTAAGATAGCAATTCTCTTAAAACTAGAAAATCTTCTGACTAGAAGAATCCGTCTCTTAGTAGCATGCACATCATCCCAGTAAAATTTTTCATACATAAGTATCTAATTATACTCTCTTGGAGTAAAATCTCACGCCAAAAATTTAAAATACTGCCATTATTAAAAGAGTAAAAAATTTGTACTCTTGAATAAGAGTGGCAGATTTTTACCCTTTTTTTTTAAAGATTTCGCACTTTTGGAATAAGATGCACTCATTTTTCACTCATTTTAAAAATGAAATAAGATTTCTTTCTTTTGGAATGAATTTCATTCCAAAAAAAAAAAGAGTGAAAATCTACCACTCTTATTCAAGAATGCAAATTTTTAATAATGCACTTTTTTAATAGTGGCAGTTTAACTCTCTTTTAATGAAGTAAGATTTCACTCCAAGAAATTTAGAGATTATATAAACGATTAATTCAATTTTCAAATATTATTAATTAGCATCCAAATTTGATTTCAAAATGAACAAAAAAATAGATCTTTCAAAGGAAAAGTACATCCAGAAAAAAAAGTAAAGTGTTTAAATTGAAGAAATCATTTTTCTTATCGACTTTTCAAGTTGAAATGAAATACTTTTGAAGAAAATAAAAATTTACTTAATTTCAAGAAATAACGTTCAAATCAAAGAAATTTTTCTTTAGAACACAGAAATTTTTCTTTAATGTACAGTATAGAGTAATGCACAGATTTCTTTAATTCAAATTTTTTTTTAATAGAAGAAACTTTTCTCGCGTGTATACACAGCACATAAATAACTTTAGAATCTCCGGGACTCTCCAATTCGATTTGCATACGCTTTCTTATAAAATTTTTGAATATTTTCTTCTTATGAGCGCATCCATCTCGTGACGAGGCTGCGTACTTACTTCACTTCCTTTTATATTTTAAGAGGCTATAAAAGTTTATAATATATTATAATATATAGAATAATATATTGTATTATATTATATAGAATTTTCTATAGAGACATTCATTCTTGATTATGCATTTACTTTTTTATAGATAAATACATTACAGATATAGATATATGCTTCATGTAAGATTTTTTGCTTAAAAAAAATTATATAAATAATCTAAATTTTTAGCAGTAAAAATTTCACTCCAAACAAAAAAAGTGAATGGCAAAATCACTACTTTAAAAATAAATTTTTATTCTTTTGGATTTATTGGCTTACTCTTATGTAGGAGTGGGTTCATTTAAAGCAATCGATCGAATTGAATAGACAAAACGCAATCACTCTGATTTAAAGTGAGGAATGTTTTCGCAAAGCTCTCAACAGATGGTTCCCGTAAGAGAAATTCAAAGCCATGTATATAAAGCGAGGATGGTTAAAGTAATTAGATCAGTTTGCAATATATAGAATATAGTCTATATATTTTCTTATAATATCTAAAAAACTTCTTACACAGAAGTTTGTAAGTAACTGTAAACTCTTTTTTTTAAAGAGAAAATGAATTCATAATTAAATAAAAATCATTCATTCTTCCCTTGGAGTAATTTATTCTATTATACTCTCCAAATTCATTCTTTTTTAACAAATTCACTCTAATTAAATAATAACTTTTCACTCTGACCTTGCAATAAAATGCACTGCAGCAGCACTGATTTAATTGCCATTAACGTTTGAAATTTCAACTTAATGAAATTTCACTGCTAAATGTTTATTATACTAAAGAGGAATTTCTTGCTTGTAAGTAAATATTTTTTTGTACTATTGAAATTCGATCTCTTTACTCTTTTGATTCTAGTGGATTTTCCTCTAATATATAACCTCATGGAGATACTCTAAAATATAGAGGAATATAACTATGAGATGCTGAGTAAGTTGAATTTAAAATTACAATCCTCTTAATACTAGAAGAATCTTTTAGTTAACAGAATTTGCTTTGTAATGACATGCATAAACCTCAGTAAAAAATTTTTCAAATATATAGATAAAAGAATAAATTCAATCTTATTGCTAAAATATTATTAATTAGCATCACATTCCCAAATATACACCATTATAAGCAAAAAAACTAACTCAGAAGCCCAGAAAGGGACATTCTAAAAGAATTTCCAAAATTTCTCGCCAATGCGATTTGCGAATACCTTCTCTTATAGGATTTCTGGGAGATTTTTTTCTTACGATGGATGTATACTACATCCAAACGCAATTCGAACTTCGGAAGAGATAAATAAAAAAATATTCAATATTCACCATTGGAATTGAAACCCAAGTTTTCTTTTCTATTGCTTTAATATCACTTATATAATATTACTCATATGTATGTAGAAAAACTCAAAAAGTACGTAAAAAAAAGTTACGAAAAATGTCCTTTAAACTCATTTTCGGAGCCACTAGTAGCGGACTTTGAATTCATTTTTCTAAGGAATATCAAATTTTCCGAGTAAATGACATTCATTTTAGTTAATAGGAAGTAAAATATACTATAATTTCTTAAATATACTATAATTATAACTATATACTATAATTATACTATACTATAATTATAACTATATACTATAATTATAACTTCTACCGTTACTTTTTCTAAATGGAACATCTGGGTAATTTCCCTTGATAGAGAAAATGCTCTTCTAAGAAGAAATCCACGAGTAAAATTTTTTTGAGTAATTGTATTTTATACATTTTAAGATTATTACGCTCGACGAGAATAATCAAACAGTATAAATTATGTACAATTATAATTATATTATCATACGATTAACAATTAGTGTTTTTAACGTTTGATAATTATGTGCGTTTAGGTAATTCTTCCAAATTCCCCTTTCTTTAAACCTTATTATTTCTTTCGTTTATACCGCCATTATTCGATCATGATATCACGAAGTAAGAAAAGAGCAGACAGGCGTGAAAAGAAAGAGAACAAATGTGTGAAATTTTGGAGAACACACTTCGAATTGATAACGCATTCGCATGAAAAATGAAAAAGACGCGTCGACATACGTGGAAGAAAAATGCAGTTTAAATAGCGAGGAGCCAACCTGAAGCGAATTCAAATCGTTTACTTTGGGCTTATATATTTATTAATCTTTGCGATGTGTGGAAGCGATGTGCAGTTTTGAAAAAATCATAAATCTGTTTTTTTTTCAGCTAAATACTTCTTATATCATTCGTTTTTTTCTCCTTTTTTTTCCACATTGGAGAGACCACTTGTTTGGATGAGAACAATAACATGTAAACTGCATATAAATATTGACCAGCTCGTCGATGAAATACGAATGTGATAAACATTAGCGCATCACTTATCGCCATGCGATTTCACCAAACGCGCAAAATCACTTTCATCGTTATACAAAAGTTAAGCCGCGATAATCATCAAACGGTCGTAAACATCGCGGCAAAATCGTGAAAAGCGTGTATATCAAACTCTCTCATTCGTCACGCTCGTAAAGAAAAGGATACGACAATGGCACGCGTTCATGGCATCGCCCGGAAAATTAATGCGACGGAGAACGTAGTCGCGAAACCCGTCATGCAAGCAAGTTACAATCCGCGTTATCGAGGTGAAATATCCGCGAAATCGAATCGGTACACGTTCTATCACTTCTCAGCAACAACACAATACGTTTTTCTTTCTTTTTTTTCTTTCTTTTCTTCCCCGCATTCGAGATAAATTGAGATATAATCATTAAATGTTAGAAGAAAAAATGCAAAATGCTCTTGCGCATTTTACATTTTTCTCTCCAACGTAATAAAACAAAAAACGATCCAACGCCAAATTTGAAAAATCAATATGGCTGCGTTCAGCAGAATGCAGCCATGCAACTGTTTTAACCCGGATGGAACACAGTCATAATGGCTGCGTTCAGCAGAAAAAGCAGTTTTGTAACTATTGTAAAATTTCTTTAATATGATTTATATATTTTCAGATTCAGTGAGGGGAACTAAAGGCGACACCTCATCATTAAAGAATTTTAATATAAATGGTTGCAAAACTTCTTTTTCTACTGAACGCAGCCAATAAATTAGCCGACTAAATTAGGGGCAAATATTTGCGATTCTTAGAACATATATTCTATATATTATTTTCTTGGAAGGAAAGCTAATGCTAATGTCTGACTTTCGTTCCGTAACCACATTTCATAATCCTTTTCTCTTTTTTCTTCGTTTGCCTCGACAGAGAACTGCCTCGGTTATTTCTATTGATACTCCAAGAACTGATGTATCGCGTTTAAACGAGCGATAGGTGAAAGCGTTTTAATTCTGCGCCTCGTAACGCGAAGACGTGCGATTATCACCGTAGGAATTAAAGTCACTGTGTACAGAGCACTCCTCATGCGGAATCTGGGTCATGTCGCATCGTGTCGTGTCCGCGCTATCTTATGCTCGCCGATGCCAAATTCTCATAAGTTATAGTTAGTCGTACTAATAATGGTACTATCGTCGAGAGCGCGAGTTGAGAAGAGATCGGCATTTCGGAAAATTGCGTATATTCGTAACACACTTGCGTAACATCGTAAAAATACTCATTGCGCTCTCGATCGTTTGAAGATCGAGATTTAATCGAGTACGCGAACGCGAACGGATTTGTCGACGGATTCTACCAAGGCTGCGAACAAAGATTTTTCATTTCTTTTCAAGGAAACTAATTATATATAATGACTGTTTCTATCAATATAGATTAATTTTAATTTTTAATTAACTAATTAATTAACTTTCTTTATCTTTTTCCAATTATAAAAATATTAAGAAAGCCAAAGAGTAAGCTACATTCAAAAAAATGTAAGATTATTAATACATAAATAAATATATAAATACATAAATAAATATATAAAATTACACAATTTATAGTAAAAATATCTACAAAAATTAGCATTTTTATCTCTAATTATATAACTTATCTTTATATTAGACTAAAAATTACGATAGTATATTTTTTCATGTAAATGTAACAAATATAGTATATAGGACATATTTCATAATATAGTATATAAAGTTATAGGGCACTAGATGCGGGTCAGGCACTAGTTCCGGATTCTTATATTTCAATAATTATAGTATTTTCCATTAAATGGTACATATCACAAAATTTTTTAGTATTTGTTTTATCTCTTTCAAGTGCTAATTGAATTTAATTTATTAGGAACAGCGCTATACATTTTATTAATGTCGTTAGCTAATTAAATGTGCAAGATTAAGTAACGTATGTATCTTTAAAAATTCATTCAAAGTGTAATATCATAAGATAATTGTCTTGTCTTGATTTTTACAATAAATAGTAAATAGCATTAAATTTCGTGAAAAAAATCAATGTCATACAGTTGAAATTAAATGTGTCTGCGGGTGTTTGTTTAATTACTATAACGATATTTTATTGCGTAAATTTATTATTTTTTAAGAAAAGGTAAAAAAAGTACGCCAAGTACGCACTGTTCAGAAAAAGATTTTCTACAAAAAGGATTAATTTGTAGCTGTCAGTTACAATCAGTAAAATAAAATTAAAATACAAAATTATTTATTCTAAAAAAAAAGAAAGAATAAGGCGTCAAATAATAAGTGCGCTGCCCGAACAAAAAACTGTTGTACCACGAAAAGAATTTAAATATGTATAACTTTTTTTAAAAAAGGAAAAAATAAATCATCAAATATAGATGTGCTGCCTGAACAAAGAACCTTGTACAATAAAAAGAATGCTGAAACAAAAAATTGTTGTACCACAAAAACAAAAATTTAAATGATATATATCAGTAAAATCAAATACAGAATACTTATTTAAAGAAAACTAATGAAGAAGAAATCAAATATATATATGCGCTGCCCAAGCAAAGCCATTGTATCGTAAAAAATTAATATGTATAAAAAAGGATTTCAAATATGGCTCGAACAAAAAATTGTAATATCAAATTTAAAAAATTTAAGTATATTATACAGGCTCACAAAAAAAATACCCTGTGCTGCGGTGGAAACCCAGTTATTTTTATATATTTTGAGTCGCTGAATACGAATCTGACAAAGTAGGACTATCCAGGGTAAAATGATCCATTTTTTGTTATTTATAATAAAAGATTTGATATTAAATAGCTCCATAAAATATGTTATAATTACATAAATATATCTTTCTGAAACTGGCCCCTCATTTTCAAATTTTGAAAAAATTAGCATTTCTGATCGCCCTCCGAAGAGTTCTAGAGTTCTCAATTTTAGAAAGATTCCGTCGATTAAAGTAGTGAAAACACCATTTGAAATTTCAGGGGGGGGGGGGGGAGGGAGAACTAAGTTCCGAAACTTTGAAGAGCTATAACTTCTTTATCGTTCATTTTAACATTGATCTACAATATATAAGATAATATATAAGATATAGAACTCTTTGGGAGGCAATCAGAATTTTTAAGAAAATACCGGATTTCCGAAAAAATTTGTTAAAAAATTGTTAAAAATTTTAAAAAAACTTTTTTTAGATTTCGGCCATTCTGTTATGAGTTCTGATAGTCTCCCAACGAGTTCTAAAGATTATCCTTAATAATGTGCTGAAACCAATATAAAAAAAATTCTAGATCTTTAAACTGTCAGATTTCGAATTTTTCCACTTCAAGACGCTAGAACTTTTTTATTTGTGCTCTCTTTTTTGAAAAAATTTTTTCAGAAATCGAATAAATAATAATCCAATAAATAATAAAAATATTTTCTTGAGTTCTGATTGCCCCCCCTCCCCCTCTTCCAAAGTTATATCAATTGCCTTATATGAATCATACTTCATCCTTGATCATAATGCTAAAATAAATGGTAAAGAAGTTTCGTGAACTTGCTCCTCCCCTTCTCCTCCGAAACTTCAAAGCGGTGTTTTCACCGTTTTAATCGACAGAACTCTTTCTTAAAATTGATAGAGAATTGTAGAACTTTTCGCGGGATAATCATCAGAAATCAACTTATTTTTTTTTTAATTTTTAAAATAAAGAGCCGGAAGTGAAATATAGAAATATAGAATACATGTATTACAAACATGTAGCATTTTCTAAATTTCTTAGAGTAAAATCTCCATAAAAAGAGTTAAAATACTGACACTATTGGAAAAAAGTGAAAAATTTATACTCTTGAAGAGCCAGATTTTTTTTTTTTTTTAATGAGATTCATATCGAAAGACAGAAACTCACTCCTCTTTTGGAGAAGCTTATTTAAAAAAAAAAAAAAAAAGTCAGTCTTATTCCAGAGTGCAAATTTTAATTTAATTTTCAATCTTTTTTTAATAGTGGCAGTATTTGAATTCTTTGAAGTGAGATTTCACTCTAAGAAATTTAGGGCAGTATTTATAGTCAGTTCTCTTTCAAGTCTGTCATAAGTAATGTCTTAAGACGCTAATATAGCTCTCTGATTGCTTCATGACTTCTTAAGACTGTACTTAAGCAGGTTTTGAATATAAGATCTGACTATGAATACCAGTCTTAGAGTAAATTTCATTTTAATTGATATTAATAGATATCATTTTAATTTCATTTTAATTAACACTAAATATTCCGAAAATGAGTGCGTGTGCGTGTATGCATGCGTGCGTGATTGAAAGTTTCAGATAAAAAGTGGTACGGTTTCGAGAGAGACGTATTTTGATCACGTTGTTTTTTTTTTTAAATAGAGATGCCATAAAGATATGAAGTTACTTTCAATTCTTTAAATAGAATTATGATATTTTTTTTTTATAATATGATTCTTCTAATTAAAAACTATTAAGATATTAAGAGATATCAAAAAAATCAATAATTTTCAAATTTATTATTTTTTTCCTAACACATATTAACATAAAACATTAAACATCTCGTAAATTCCTTTTTATTTATAATCATAATATTAATTAATTTAATATTTTCATGTACAGAATAATACAAATTAATATAAAAAAAGAACACATATAGTTGCTTTAAGATGGTTCTTCAGTAAAGTGCCGAAAATTTGGGGCCTTACCAAGACCCATCAAAAATTACAAATATCTACATAATTTGTACGAAATATTAAATCTACATGTATATCTTAATGAAATAGTATAGAGCATACGATAATAAATCAAGAGCTGCATCTTCTCATTGAATGAAAACAAGATGAAATTATGTTTACTTTTCGAGATTAAATTTATATGCAAATTTATGTACGTAAACATCTTTCCAGAACGACCATTGACCTCTTATTTTTTTGTGATCATTAAAATTTTTAAACTATTATAATCTCGTTTTTGAAAAAAGTCTATGGTAAGATTTGTGAGCAATTAGTCAAAGAAACGTCTGTAAGCCTTATCTGTCACTAAGTTATACGTGAAAAGTTTCATTTTCAACATTTTTTTTCTCTTTCTTATTTCATCATTAATCTACCGTAGAATTTTGCTCTCTCCAATTTTATTTCAACTCACTAGAGCTCGATTACATCGCGTACATAATTTCGTGAGTGAATTTCGTGTGATATTTTAACCATTTTAATTATCGATTTTTAAATCCCTATTTCGTTATTTTATAACTTTTATTAATGACGGTAATACTGTCACTGTATTGTTCTCGCAGAGCTTTTGTACCATTTATTAAACCCGTGCATTAACAATGTAACAATATACTCTCATTAGAGCTACAGAATAAGGATCTTATTAATTCGAATTGAGGTTACTTACTTAACACTAGAAAGACCGAGATAGCCAATTTGACTCCTCGCAAAATTCAAACTAATATAACTTTTTTCAATTTTGCTTCACGTGATATCCTTTTGTGACTTTTCATCATGTTATTAATGTTAGTAAAAAAATTTTCAAATTATAAAAATTATATATAAAATGGTTGAATTTTTATTTAATTGTCTATCTAAAAAGACCATTGGAGCCAATTTGGCTCCTTCATCCAATTCTTCTGTATTAAAGTTTAAGATTAAGTAGATTAAATTTACCATTATAATTTTGTTTATTAAAAATGAATTTGATTACAAAATTGTATTGCATTCTTTGTATACAGTTTTAGAGTTTGCTAAATACAGAAATTAAAGAATTTTGCATGTTTATATGCTCTGGATATATGCTATGCGTGAACTCTGGATTTATATGAAAAATTTTTCATATATGAACATAAATAAATATATAAGTTGGCCTAGAAATCATCAGGGTAATCGCCAAATTCATGTATTAAAAATATATTTTAGTATTTTCTGTCGATCGTGAAGCTTGCTGATATTTTTATTAGTTCCAAAGAAGTATTTACAATGTCGTGTTACATTATGAAACTCGTAAATATATGAATTCATTATTGATTAAATCGAATATGTGCAGCAAGTATTACTGAGCCTGTGCGTGATTTCAAATGCTTCATTGTGAAGTGTTGAGATATTGTTTGACATCTCGTCTGATTTTGGAGTAGTGAAAACTTACATGAAGTAAATTGAGTTCCGAGTTATAAATCGAGATCGCAGTTTTACACGTCACAAATTATTGTTTCATACAAATTTCAGGTTTTTTTTTACGACAAGCACTGATTCACGTAGTCGTTCAGGTTTTTTTTTTACGACAAGCACTGATTCACGTAGTCGTTCGAATAATCGCTAAATCTATCGATTACTGGGGATTAGGTGGACCGAAAAAAATTCTTATAAATCGAATAATAATATATCCAAATAAGAAAATTAGATTCGTAATTGTTATTATCTAGACATTCTACCAGTAATCGTCAGGCATAGTCGAGTTAATAAATATATACGCAAGCAAATAAAAGATGTCGATCATTGGATCATTTCTGTGTCGATAATTGATACATCTAGAACAGAGATCGGCACTATATTCGAATAAAAACTAATTTTACAATTCTTTTCTATTGAAACAGCTATTTATTAAATATTTA
>NW_017259333.1:195291-195660 GCF_001594045.1 Atta colombica | reverse complement strand
CCCATATATATATATATATTAATTTATGTGTCTGAATCATTCTATCGTTTGTATACGATAGTTAAACACGTATGACGATTTGTGGGACATATCCATGACGATTACTGGACAAACTTATGGCGGCATAGCGATAACTCGTAACATTTGCGCCTTCTAATTTTTACAAAGGATTTTCTCAACAACAGTAGATATAAGAATTTTAGAATGATGTTTTTATTCGTATAAAAAAAATTGATTTAAAATAACCTAAAATAATAGTCACTTTTTAATCTGAAAAATATAAATTTAGAAAGTCAAGCGTTTTGGTTAACATGACGTGATTACTGAATCAACTACCTTATAATTATATATAAAATATGTCTATACATG
>NW_017259333.1:191681-194790 GCF_001594045.1 Atta colombica | reverse complement strand
CTGAATTAATTTCAATTTAATTTAATTTAATTCATTAATTAATATAATATATTGGCACATATGTGCATAAGAAACATTTCATACTAAATTGAGCCCGATCCATTTTTATTCAATTCATTTTTTCGTAAAAAATAGTTCCATCACGTGTTAGGTCTTAAAATGTTCGTTATGTATAGATTTTTTTAAAATTTGCTCGAAAAAATACATAATAAATAATACATTTAATATATTAATACATTTAATATTTATTACAATTAATATTTGAAAGATGAAAATTAAAACTAAAATAAATTAAATTAAAAAATGTTTTTAATTTTCTAAAAATTGAAAAAACTTTATCATGAGATCTCAAAATATTAAAAAAAAGGATAAAAATACAATGACTAACAGGCGATTGAGAGTAATAATCAACGCAATTATTCGTAATAATTAACAAATATATTGTTCAAGACGTTACGTACAAATAAGAAGATTCGAACGTTTTGACTCCATTCGAGCCATCATCAGTGATATTCTACTAGGTAGATCTTGAAGAGAGACTTCTCAGTTCTTTCAGATCTATTTTATTCGGTACGATTAATTTTTGAAACTACCATTGTATTTTTATCCCTTTTTCATCTCGAGAGTTCAATTTATGTTTATCTCAATTTATTTTTAGATCTCAAAGTATTTGTTACGTATAATATTGGAGTACAAGTTTCCACCGTTTTTAATAAAAAATTAAGCATTTATTGTGAAAGAACGGTACATAATGTTTTATTCAAAGTAATAGCCATCGCTAGCTACTACTTTTTCCCATCTTTCTGGTAGCATGTGGATACCGCGTCGGAAGAATGCTTCATTTTTTGAGGCTATTCAATCATCAATACAATTTTTGATATCTTCATATGATGTGAAGTGCTGCTCAGACAGGCCATGCTTCATCGATCGGAAGGAGCAATGTCTGGAGAATACGGCGGATGGGGTAGAACTTCCCATTTGAGTGTTTCTAAGTAGGTTTTGACCGGCGCCGCAATATGTGATCGAGCATTATCATGCAGGAGAATAATTTTGTCATGCCTGGAGTAGTAGTGAGCGCGTTTTTCCTTGAGTGCTCGATTCAATCTCATCAATTGTGTTCGGTAGAGAGCCCCAATAATGATCTCGATTTGAGTAACTCATAATACACGACACCAAGTTGATCCCACCAAATACACAACATGAGTTTTTTTCCATGAATATTCGGCTTGGCTGTCGATGTTGAAGCATGGCCAGGTGGTCCCCATGATTTCCTCTTCTTTGGGTTATCGTAGTGGATCCATTTTTCATCATCAGACTATACGACTATACGATGCAAAAAACCCTTTCGTTTATGCCTGGCAAGCAGCATTTCACATGTGAAAAATCGGCGTTCAACGTTTCTCGGCTTCAGTTCATATGGAACACAATTCTCTTGCTTTTGAATCATTCCCAATTTCAAACGATATGAAATTGTTCGAGTCACTCCTAATGTAAGTGCAAGTTCTTTTTGCGTTTGGCACGAATCTTTATTCAATAATGCTTCCAATTCCGCGTCTTCGTTCGTCCACTTTCGGCCTTCCGCTACATTCTTTGTCTTCGACGTCAAATTCACCGTTTTTAAACTTTTGAAACCACTCACGAAGAATTTCTTTCACTTAAGGCAGCATCACCATATGCTTCTACAAGCAATCTATGAACCTTAGCTGCAGATTTCTTCAAATTAAAGAAATAAATCAAAAGTTCCCGCAAATGACGCTTATTCGGCTCGATATTTTCGTACAAAAAAAAATACATGATTCAAAATCACTAATATTTCAAGGTTATGGTGTTGCCGGATGTCCAATCTTATATATGTCGTTTTACATCAAACAATTTTAACTATAGTTTATTAGTGGCGCCGTCTTTTGCAAACGGCGGAAACTTATTTGTACTCCCAATAAATATTTTGTGAATTTTTTCAAGAAAATAATATTTTTGAGAAATCATAAATATATTTTGTATAGTATAATTTAATAAATAATTGAAAAATACATAGCTTTTAATAATTTCACAAAAATATTTCAAAAATTTCAGTTTTTGTTTGTTTACAATTTATACAACAAAAACTGTGCCAGTTTGAAATTTTTTAGTTTTGAAAGAATTTTGGAAAATTCTCTATAAAAAAAATTCAATCTTTGACCCTTGTATGTCGAAAACTTCTATTATTTTGAACGTTCTATCAGTAATCATGCTTCGTGGCAATGATGTAATTTCAGCTTCAAGCACACCAGCATTTTATCTTGGGTTTTTCAAGTGGTTTTTTTTTTTTAGGCTCCAACCCAATAAAACTCGGTAAATTGTCAAACTCTGATAAAAATATGAAGATATGATTATCATAAAAATTAATAATTTACAATAAAATATTTCATTTTTCATGTCAATATGTGTTAATATGAAATATAAAATCTCGTAATGATCTCTATCTTAATACTTTCACATGTAGAGTAATAATAATTATTATTATATGTAGAATAAGTAGAGGAATTATATTATATAAAAAAAAAAATCATAATTTCATTTTAATAAGGGAGATGATCTTCATATTTCTTTAGCCTCCAACTAGAAAAAAAACATGATCAAAATACGTTTTTCAAAATTGTACTACTTTCATGTGAGATTTTTTTCAATCACATACACGCACGTGCACGCACGCAAGCACGTCTTATTCTCGACATATCTTAGTGCGTCAATTAAAATAAAACATTCAGTGCATGTATATTGACTTTAATTTTGACAAATGTTATCCAGGACAAATGTGATCCTGAATAACATTCAAGAGGTTTTAGTCGATCGGATATTTTGATAATGTTAATGCCGACGGTAACTTTCAAACCTTATAACTCATAAAGTACTTAACAAAAAAATATGTTATTATAGTATTTTGGAAAATTTTCAAGATAAGCTATAAGAATGTGTAAAAATGAAAAATGGAGGGTTCCATTAAAAAAATTCAAAGTGACCTTATCCTGACAATGTCACCCACACAAGATCAAACAAATAATATCATCTTATGTCTCCCTCAAAGTCAAAAAACTTTCGTCTGAAATATTTTTCGATTTAACGAAATGTT
>NW_017259333.1:175865-191581 GCF_001594045.1 Atta colombica | reverse complement strand
ATATGTGTATAGAGAAAAGGCTTCTATGATAATAAATCATTTTGAAGGGAAATTAATAAAGCTTTAAAATAACGTTATATAAAATTTAATGCAAATTCCATTTTTTTTTTTAAATTAAAGAAATGTGAGCAAATCACAAAGTCAAAAAATTGTGCTCCTAATATGAGATGCTCCGAGAAATCAATAGTAAAACGTAAAGTCAGTATTGCAATTAAAAAACTTTATTTCATGTTTCTAAAATGCAAACAAACACAGCCAGCGTGCGTGAAAAATGAGTATGCGATAGATAATATCCAGAACTCGTCTTCAGATAGTTGGAATCAAGCATCGCAGAAATAGGCACTTGATGTTCATTTTGGTTGTTCTTTTTCGGTTGTTATTTTACAATAACATTTAGCAATGATTTTCACTATACTATAGAAACATGGATTATTTCATATTAAAAATACCCTAAGTCCTCATATTACGATTTCCACGTATCTTATGATTTTACGATCATCAAATCTAATTTCTGTAATTAAACAATTCAACATATCCCTTCTATTAGTATGACCTTACTCACTACATGAAGAATTTATTGCCAACTATTTATTTATTAAATAATAAATAATAAATAAAAAAAGATTTAAAGGCTCATCTCAAAGAAATTTGAAGACATTCAAAATCTAAAATCTTTTTTTACAATGACTACAGGCATGATCTAATAATGAATTTTCTACTAAATAATTTTCAATCCAAGAGCAATAAATTTATAGTGGAACCAATAGATAACGTTTATTAGTTTAGCAGAAACACTGCTATCTCATATTAGGCATCTATCTCATAAGGGATTTTCCAATACACACACACACACACACACACGCGCGCGCGCGCGCGCGCGCGGGATGTTCGATGTCAACTGGATCACCAGCGTGCCCAAAAATTAACAAAAAAAATAATGTTCAAGGTCTCAAATTATTCATATGTGCATGTACTTTTGAAAGAGATGTGCCGTTTTGAGATATCCAATAATGGTGGATCCAATATGGCACTGAGAAGCGATAAATATCACATGCAAATATTACATTTTCTTGCTTAAACTATTGTATTGATCCTTAATTGGCTTCAAAATGATTACTTTTAGGTTTTTCGGGATTGCTAATTACGAATCTGCTGTCAAAATTTAATACATACTGACGCATATATTGTACACATACCTACTGTCGCAAGCCATCTTTTTGAACGTGCAATTAAAAATCACCACTTGCTAAAAACTAGTGATGAAATACTTTTTATTTTAAGACTAATTCATAGTTTACTCTTTCACGCTCGTGATTAAAAAGCTTGGGAATTAATAGACGTTGAAGGTCTAAGAGTATCAAGGTTTCGTTACGTTGGTCGCCATATTGAAACTACTATTTTGAATTTCAAAATTTGTTACATGGGGGTGTTTGGTAAGTTTTGATAAAACGCTCGTGTGTAGATAGAGCGGACTAAATTGACTCAAAAAGTCTTCTATCATTTTGCGATTTTCACAATAGTTAACAAGATATTAATTACTATAAAAATTTTCGAATATTAGTCATCAATAATTTTTTTTCAAATATCAACTTTATACAAAAACTGCAAGAGACGAAAATTGTTTATTTTGTTTTTATAGAACTCTAAGAATTTTTTCAAAATTTTTTATCAACTTTTTGGTATTGCATATTTTATCTTATTTTATCAACATGAGAAAATATGGTATTAAAAAATTCTTAAAAAATTCTCAGAACTTGATGAGAAGAAAATAAATAATTTTTGTCTCTAGCTGTTTTTCTGTAAAGTTAATAGTAACAGAGTAAAAAATTATTTAAGACCAAAATTCAGCGATGTTTAGTAATTAATATCTTGTTAACTATTACGAAAATTGCAAAATGAGAACTTTTCGAATCAGTTTAGTCCGCTCTGTATCTACACACAAGCGCTTTGTCAAAACTTACAAGACATCCTGTACATGCGCGCGCGCGCATGTGTGTATATGTGTGTGTGTTTCACACTATCAAATTTCCTCTTAAGGACATATTTTTGAGGTAATTTTGAGACGAAAATCCTAATACAAAAATGTCGAGGCTACAATAATTTTTTGAATTATAAGCTAAATACTTATAAATACTTATAAGTAAAATTAAATACTTATAAGTAAAAAACCATTTTACTTTTATAGTCTCTATTATTATTTCTGAATTCTTTTGAACATTCTAAAACGAAAATCCTAATTTTAATATTTTCGTATTAGAATTTTCATCTCAAAATTATCTCAAGAATATGTCCTTAAGAGAAAATTCAGTAGTTGTAAGATACTCTGTATATTATATTGGGGGTATTTTAATCGCCTCATGTGAATAACTAAGAAAGATACAAGAAAAAATTTTATAGTAGTAGAAAGTAGGTTCTCTTGGGGAAAAGAAGATGGAAATAATGGATTTTAGATAGAGGGCATTAGCAAGGTCAGATCAAGATCAACATGATTTTTTTTTTAATGGAACCTCCCATTTTTTTATTGCATATTCTTGTAGACATACTTCGAGAGTTTTCCAAAACATTATAATAAAATATTTTTTCATGAGATACTTTTCGAGTTATAAGGCTTGAAAGTTACAATACCGCCGGCATTAGCATTACGCGAGATTAACAATAATATAAGGCTAAAATCTCTTGAATGTTGTTCAGGATTTTCTTTCCCCAAGAAAACCAACAATTTTCATACAAAACTTTTTCTTGTATTTCTCTTAGTTTCTGAGATATTCGCCTGGGACGATTAAACTCCACCCTGTATACATAAAATGACATAATAGTAATGTTATCGTTTATTATTTTATAAAATCGATATAATATAGTTGAAGGAAAATTGTATATAATTCGTTGGCGAATTTTATGTAAATATTTTTATAAACTTAATTGTCTGTTTACTTTTATAAATTGTTTAAGTCTTAAAAAGAACAATTTTATTCATAAATATGAATTTTATTTATGTACATATATCTTTAATAATAAATCCCAAAATTATCCACTGTAATTGCTGTGATTTTACGTGTAACTGTTTGATAGTGTAAAATGAGATTAAAGTTAATCTGCATTGATAAAAATGGACGCATTGATAAAAATGAACTTGAATCTAGACTAGAGTTCTACCAAATGCATTTACGCATAGAATAATGTACGCTTCGAATCATGAGCAATATATTTCATGCATTATAGATCAAACTACAATACTAATTAATTTAACTGCAAGAATAGAACGATTCAAGAATAGCTCTTGAAAAGGATACATATTTATCGATACAATTTCTACTTTCTGCAATATTATTAACATTATTCTCGGGCGTGTGTTGCGTTTTTTACACAACGTCGACTTTAGTTCCAGCAAAATCAATTGCAACCTGCTAATTAAAAGTAAGATTGGTGAAAATTCATTTCGCATTTCACCCAACCCGCATACCTTTAATCAAAATGAGATGGTGGCCACAGTGATTTTGTAAATCACAATTTATCTATCCAATATAGGATATTCCTTATTAAGTCCTGTTTTGTGTGTGTGTGTGTGTGTGTGTGTATGTGTGTGTGTACACACATACACAAGATTATTTTTGTTATATAACAATGCTGCAATATTTCATACATCCTTGTTAAGCAATACATTAACTGGACGTTAAAAACAACATTAATCTGCAGTTATATATACTTTATGTTAAATATAATTAGGAGAACGAGCTAAAATAATTGATTTACAATATATTTAGTTAAAATTCTTTCAATTTAATAAAAAAAAGACTCACTTTAATCCATCCTCCATGAGCGGTCACTACCACGTATAGTAAATACAGATCTATATCTTTCCCATTTATCTTTGGAGACTTCTTGAAGAGAGTCCTAAAATTAGAAAAAAATATTTGTAATATCGGACAAGTTTTAAACGAATTTCACTATGTTTAGATAATTAATTTTTCATAAATTGAAAAGCAATTTTTTTCCGTTTTAAGACTAATTAAGATTTATAATTTGGTAAAAATGTAAAAATAAGTATATAATCGTGTTAACTTCAATAGATTCTTTTTATGAATGTAAAGAATAACAAATGAATGTAAAGAATAACAAAATCTTTCACAATTAATTAATTTGCCAAAAAATCAAATACATTTGTTATCCATAAACAATAAGAGAGAAAAGTGGCAAATATCTACATTCATAGAATCTTAATGCAAAATTTAATCGATTTGTGAATTTGCCAGAGAAACAGTGCCTGAAGAAAATCTAATTTCTAAATCCATCCAATGAAACGAATTTGAATCGCAACATAGCAAGCCTTACAAAACATTAGCGCATAACGCATATTATTTCCGTTTTTATATCGTAGAAAAAAAAAGAAAGAAAAAAAAATTGGCGGTTCACGTAATCATGATATAAGATCCGGAGTTAAATCGAATCACGACAACAGTACGTTACATAGCATATTATGTTCGCGCACATTTCGAGAATATCTCGATGCTATATCAAATCTGTACACACGTATGTATGCATACATACATACGTGTGTACACTTGTGTATAGAAGAGTAATCTGTATACATAGTAAAGTCTTTCCGCGAGACACATTTTCCTGGCGCGTGCAAAACCGTCCACGCGGAAAATACTCACGGGAAACACTCGGTAAATACGAACCTTTGTCCTCGAAACCCGACAAGAATCGAAGGAACAAAGTCGAACCTAACCTCAACGTGCGCTGGCGCGCGTTGGCGGCTTCTGATCGTTGATTCTAGCGGTCGAGTGATGACGGTCGGAAGGGGAAGAGAGAGAGGGGGGGGAGAAAGAGGAGAGCGATCTAAGTTGGTGACAAACGTATGTATGTACGCACGCAGGATGGAGGGAAGAGGGGAATGTAATCATAATTACTTAATCACTCCATCAGATGCAGGACATATGCATTTTGGCTTACCCTCGAGTCTCGTGGAAGTGTCGGAGGTCCTTGAGGAAGTTGTCTCTCTCCTTCTCGTATGTGACAGGGTCCTTGTTGAGGATCTTGGCCATGTTTGCGAGTACGAAGTGCGTGTGTTCGGGCGTGCTAATCGGGGTTGGTGTGCTCCGGATTTACAGGGCTCGACGCAGGGGTAGCGGGCAGAGAAATAGAAGGAGGTGCAGCACATGGGCACGAACGGGAGCACATTTACACGAGGAGCGTCCTGCTGCGATTGCTGTTCTCACAGCGACGTACGACGGCGACGACGACGACGACGACGGCGGCGACGACGACGGCGGCGACGTACGAAGGCGAAGGTGAGGACTACCGCGGGTCGACACGAGGTCGCGATCCGCTTCCGACATCGGGTCGTCTTGTCCTGCACCCAAGTCGACCGGTGGCTTCTTCGATTCTTTTTTTGTTCTCTCTCTCTCTCTCTCTCTCTCTCCCCCCCTCCCTTTCTATCTCTCACGCTCTTTCTCCTATGCCTCTCTCTCTCTCTCTCTCTCACTCTCTCTGTCTTTCCTCTTCCCCTGTTGGTCGTTCGAAACGAAAAACAGCGACGGTAGCGGCTTTTTCCTGCCGCCCCTGAATTACCTGCTCGCTGCCGCGTACGACGCTTCCGCGAGCGTCCGCGCGCGACTACGACACGAGATTTTCGCGCCGCGTGCACGAAAAATCGGTACGCGTCACCGTTTAGAAGCTAGTTAGCAGCAATCAAACACAAACGACTCGCATTTATAGTAGCATTTACACGGAGGCACACGGTACAATAAAGAACAGTACGGTACGATACGGTACAGTACGGCACGACACGACACGACACGACATAATACCACTCGCGGTTGGCTCGGCTCGGCTCGGCTTTGCTCTGTTTCCACTCTTCTCGGTTTTCGAGATCGCAACAAATACGACGACAAAGACGACGACGACGACGACGACAATGACGATGACGACAAGAAGCAAGAGCCTTACTCTCTTTCTCTCTTTCGTAGGCCCCGATCGATTCACCTGTCACTTGTCAACGAAAACTCACGGGGATCCGTTGCGCCACGCACTACATCTGACATGACCAAGCAGCACCTCGCGATGCCCGGCCAGCTCGCGTTACGCCCCGAGCCCGAATTCGACCCCGCGGCCGTGTCCTACGCAGGCCGGCGGTGAACGACTCGCGGAGCGCGTTTCACTGCAACCGAGGCGAAGCGCTTGATGTGTGGCCGTATATCAAAATGGCGTCCCGTGCTGCTCGGCATCCATTGGCGAAGGCACCGCGGCCAATTTCCCGTACGCTACCGCCGATCGCTACGACGCGCGGCGCGACGCGACGGCACACCGCGCACCGTTTCCGCTCGCCGCCGTGTAATCTGTGTATACGCTATACACACGCGTACACGTCGGTAGTGATGGGTAGTGACGACAGTCGGCGGCCCTGTTCTGTGTGTCGGTACTGTCGGTCCGTGCGCGCGCGCTCACGCCTCACTCTACGTCATCAAGTCATTTTACGCGCGGCTACTTCGCGTAAGAGATCACCTATCGCCTTTTTTAACCCTCGCGCGACATTCCACTGATAACAATTCCGAATCGTACGCTATGTTTTTACTTTCAAAATGGATGGGTGCCCCCATCACCTCCACCGAATGCACACTCTACCGTTTGAATTAACGCCCGTGCTGAACGTTCGAGAGCGCAACTTGCTCTACGGCACAATACTGCCATCTGTTGAGCTCCCATCATATGTCGCCTATTTATCGTCAAAGCGGAACTGACCACTCAGGCGCGAAAAACAAACTCAGATCAAGTTTGAATTCCCAGCAAACAAGAATGGATCAAAATGGATTGACATTTTTTTCTATCCGAATGCGTACTTTAAATAGCGAATACTTCTTTTTCGATTTTTTGGATTCAACTGAATTGAAAAACTGCACTTCGTATTCAAAATTTTCAATTGGACAGTATTCATTCACACAATGTGTGTGTTGCACATAAAAAAAGCTAATATTATTTTTAGATTGAAAGGCATAGAGATATGTTCCATGCAATTCCTATAAATGACATTTCTAAAAATCTGAATCAATTTCAATCCAGATTTTTAGAAATATTGATTCACAAGTGTTAAAATGAATGTTTTTTAATCTTAATGCATTTTTATTTATTTATAGAAATTACATGGAGCATATCTCTATATCTTTCAATCTAAAAATAATATTAGTTTTTTCTATGCATTGTGAATACTGTTCAATTCAAAATTTTGAATAGGAAATGCAATTTTTCAATCCAATTCCATCTAATTGAATCCAATTAAATCCAAAAAAAGTATTCGCTATTTGAAATACGCATTCAGAAAAAAATTTCAATCCATTCTCGTTTACTGGGTGTTTGTTTTGTCATTGTAACGATAAATATCAGACGGACGTGGTATGTACGTAGTATGTAGTGCGAATCCTATTGGGTTGTCCGGAAAGTTCGTGCTGATTTTTGATAGATGCCGTAAGGACAGATCTGAATTAGAACGATTGAAAACAAATGACATGCGTACATATTGTAAAAGATGGTATACTTCAGGCATTGGAAAAAAATTTGATTGCGATACGTTAATTTTTATCAGTTTTATACCCCTTTGAATATAGAAGAAAACAAAGTGCATTTTAGGCATTTAATGCCTATTAATGCTTTTCTTTTACCGAAAAGGCAAAAATGCCACACAAGCGGCAAACAAGATATGCTTTGTTTATGGCGAAGGTGCTGTAGCTGAAAGAATTGTGCGAAAGTAGTTTGCTAGGCTTAAAGCTGGTGATTTCAACCTTGAAGATCAAGAACCCGAGTTGGCCCTCCATCACAGATGAAGATCAGATTAAAACACTGATCGAGAATAACCCACGCTATACGACACGTAAATTAGAAATGTTGGATATATCAAAATCCACCATCCACGAGCATTTTGTGAAGCTTGACTACATAAACTTGTGAGTTCCCCATGATTTAACGGAGAAAAATCTAGATCGAATTTCCATTTGCGATTCGCTCTATAAACGCAACGAAGAGACACCATTTTTGAAGCAAGTAGTGACGGGGGATGAAAAATGGATCATTTACAATAATGTTGAGCGAAAAAGATCTTGGGGAAAGCGGAATGAATCATTTTTAGCCACCCAAAAGCCGGTCTTCACCCAAAGAAGGTCATGCTCTGTGTCTGGTGGATTGGAAAGAGATTCTGTATTATAAACTTTTACCAAACAATGAGACGATAAATTCAGAGAAGTATTGTTCCCAATTAGACGAATTGAAGACAGCAATTGAACAAAAACGTCCAGAAATAGCGAATCGAAAGGGCGTCGTATTTCATCAGGACAATGCGCGGCCTCATGTGTCTTTGATAACTTGACAAAAGTTGTTGGAACTCGGTTGGGATATTCTACCCCATCCACCATATTCACCAGACCTCGCGCCATCTAATTTCCACCTATTTTGATCATTACAAAATTCCCTTAATGGAAAAAGCTTCAACTCTTTGGTCGAAGTAAAAAATCACTTAGAAAAGTTTTTCGCTGAAAAACCTGAGAGATTCTGGAAGAACGAAATTTTCAAGTTGCCTGAAAGATGGAGAAAGATAGAACAAAATGGCACCTATATAATTTAATAAATGTATATTAAAATTTAAATTTTCTGCGTTTCAATTTTCCTTCAAAATCGGCACGAATTTTTCGGACAACCCAATACATTTCAAATATGCTGGGTTCGTTTGGAGCGATCCTGAACAATTCCCGAGAGACAAAACAAACATTGCTAACTGCGTTTAGCAGAGAAAGCAACTTCGCAACTATTGTAAAATTCTTCAATACGATTAGTTCTTGTTTTTGGTTATTTATAAATCTAAACGTATAAACCAATCATATTGCAAAATTTTACACAACAGTTACAAAATTGTTTTCTTTGCTGAACGCAGCCAATACTTGACTTCAATCATCACAATTGCCAATGTGAAAAAAAAAGAAAAGAGGGAGGAAACGCGTTTTGATTAAACTGCTGTTGGCACTTCTTACAGTCGACCGTTGATTAATTTAATTAGAAATTGATGAGAAAAGTCTCCAACAAAAGAATTGTCACAGGATATGCAAATGTGAATGAAATGACTAGAATATTGTATGAATACCTCATGTATATTTCACGTAAAATTACTTGCGAGTGACTTTATAGATGCCTTTTCATGCGACGCTAAAACGTTTTCTAGCATTAAGAAATATCGAACCTAATCTTTGTAATCTGTAACGAGGAGACAATAGATTTCTGCCGTGTATATCACTGTGTTATTTATTTTGGAATTTTAAATTCAATATGTTTAATTATAAATATCACGTATGGATGTGTAAATTTAATTCAAAAGAAATTTCACATAATATATCCTCATATTTTATTAGACAAACATTCAAAGTATTATTTCATTTTTATTAATTTACCTCACTTTTTTCTTCACTTTTGCATATTAAAACTTTATAAATAAAATTTTTCAATTAAAAATGCACAAAATAAATTTTATATTACAAAAATTGACGCTAACTCTGGAAAGTTGAATAGAAACAAACTTTTTAGCAATCATAGATAAAATTAAATAGAGTGAACAAAACAAGCGTCAAGCGTTTTAGCATCGCATGAAATGATACTTTAGCTCAGATCCTCATACGGGCACGACCGCTTTAATACCGAACGCTAAATAATGAAAAAACGGATGATGGAGATAAACTTTATCCCCACAATCGGCTTTTCATCAATCAGTGCTCTGTGTTAAAGCGCTGTTGCTCATAAGGATCCAGACTTGTGAGTATATGGCCGGAATCCATAGTCTGTTCTTAATCTTAAGATTGTTTTAAGCAATATCTTAAGATGATAATACGGCTCTTTGATTAGTTCATGAAATCTCAAGCACTAGCTTAAAACTATCTCGAATCTTGAGCAATGTTTATGGCCTGTATTCATAGTCAGATCTTATATTCAAGTCCATCTTAAATACGATCTTAAAAAGTCATAAACCAATCAGAAAGCTGCATTAGTTAGCAAGTCTTAAGACATTACTTAAAACAGTCTTGAAATAAGACTCGACTATGAATACTGGCCTATAGATTCCGTTCTTTGAGTGAGTATATAAACGCGCATCTTCGCCGATAGAGGATCCTGACAGAGATGCAGTTTTAGAACGCGCATAATAAAACAAATATTAGGAACAGGAATATCAAGATTTTCAACTTACCAATTATACGTATGTACCGGAATACACGGTTTCTAAAAGATGGAAATTTTAATATTTATTCCTATTCTCGATATTTATTCCATTTTGCGCAGAGCCAGAGTCTCTATACAGTTGGTTTATTTTTATTCATCAAGTTTGCGTCTATTGGCTGAATCAAGCTCACGAATAATATGACGGAACCAATGAGAATTACTACAAATTCAGACTAATTCAAACAAGAGAGATACAATTAATCGTACAATTTTAAATATAAATTTTTTTATTCTCCTATAGCATTAATATAAAAAATTCTATTAAATTATAAAAATTATAAAAAAATATATAAGATAAAGTAACATATTAAAATAAAAACAAATTTATAAATACATCGTTATCATAGAAAAATTATTTAACCACAGAATGCATTGTCATTGTTTTGGATAATCTAGATTAGGGGACCTCCTCTCCTAATAACCTTGATATGCCTGTTCTTTTTGGCTAAATTTTTCCAGTTCATTTTTTATCCTCTTCTTTCTTCCTGAAGAAAAAGGGAAGAAAGAAGTGCAAAAGTTCAGCCAAAAAAAAAGGTCCATGTTATCAAGATCATGACCCCGAGTGATCTCCAACAAGTTTTAGCCGTTGCTCGTTATTTGTTAAAAAGTTATTAAGAATGATTGGATAGTCCTTTAGAAAAGGACGTACTTGACCTAGAATACTATAGAGTCTCCCTATAAGAGAGTTGAGTTCAATATGAAGGCGTCTAATAGGAACTCTATTAGAGAAAGGCTCTCTATTAAAGCATAGAATCATGGTGAAAGCTTTAATTAATAAAGTGATGAAATTATTTTAAATGTATAAAATTATAAATGTCAAAATTATAAATAGAGCTGATACATTATTATAAAGATTACGAATTAAAAATATAAAAGATACAGATATTATGTGGTAAACGTGACATCCAAAAGTGATATTCTAATCTTGCCATCAATCATATAATTTTAATGTCTTCTTTGCAGAAAATAAGATACCCAGCAAACGAGAATGGATTGAAAAGGATTAAAATGGATTCAGATTTTCAGAAATAGGGATTCATGAATGTCAAAATAAATTCTTTTCAATCCTGAATGCATTTTTATTTATTTATAGAAATTGCATAAAGCAAATGTTTATGCTTTTTCAATCTTGAAAACATTTTTATTCATTTACAGGAATTGTATATCTCTATGCCTTTCTAAAAATAATATTATATATTTTGTGTGTATAGTATATATTTTATGAATGCTGCTCGATTCAAAATTCTGAATAGGAAATACATTTTTTTAATATAATTTTTGAATAAAAAAAAGTTTTTCTCTTAAAATGGACCATAAATGCTACTTAAAATTATTATTGAAAATTATAAGTAGGAAATTTTTCGTTTTACTCCAATTTAGTTCAAAAAAGTTGTAACATAAATATAATTAAGCTATGTTCTTTTGTTTCTTTTTGATTAGAAGTAAAATGAATGATCGATATGAACACTCGCATATCAAATCAACCATAACCCAAATATTATGCTGATCACGGTGCGCGGCCAAGCGAGATTAGATTATCCGACATTTATCCATTGTCTCATAATAATGTAAATTGATTATATTTTACCTGTTAATTAAATAATAATTTTTTTATTATATCTATTGGGAATACAAATAAGTTTCCGCCGTTTGCAAAAGACGGCGCCACTAATAAACTATAGTTAAAATTGTTGTAAAACGACATATCGTAAAATTGGACACCCGGTAACATCATAACCTTGAAGTATTAGCGATTTTGAATCATATTTTTTTTTGTACGAAAATATCGAACCGAATAAGCGTCATTTGTGAGAACTTTTGATTTACTTCTTTAATTTGAAGAAATCTGCAGCTAAGGTTCATAGATTGCTTGTAGAAGCATATGGTGATGCTGCCTTAAGTAAGAGAAATTCTTCGTGAGTGGTTTCAAAAGTTTAAGAACGGTGAATCTGACATCGAAGACAAAGAACATAGCGGAAGGCCGAAAGTGGACGAACGAAGACGCGGAATTGGAAGCATTATTGGATAAAGATTCGTGCCAAACGCAAAAAGAACTTGCACTTACATTAGGAGTGACTCAAACAATTTCATATCATTTGAAATTGGGAATGATTCAAAAGCAAGAGAATTGTGTTCCATATGAACTGAAGCCGAGAAACGTTGTACGCCGATTTTTCACATGTGAAATGCTGCTTGCCAGGCATAAACAAAAGAGTTTTTTTGCATCGTATAGTCACTGGTGAAAAATGGATCTACTACGATAACCGAAAGAAGAGGAAATCATGGAGACTATCTGGCCATGCTTCAACATCGGTAGCCAAGCCGAATATTCATGGAAAAAAACTCATGTTGTGTATTTGGTGGGATCAGCTTGGTGTCGTGTATTATGAGTTGCTCAAATCGAACGAGATCATTACTGGGGCTCTCTACCGAACATAATTGATGAGATTGAGCCGAGCACTCAAGGAAAAACGCGCCCATTACTACTCCAGGCATGACAAAATTCTTCTCCTGCATGATAATGCTCGATCATATGGCGCCGGTCAAAATCTACTTATAAATATTCAAATGGGAAGTTCTACCCCATCCGCCGTATTCTCCAGACATTGCTCCTTCCGATCGATGAAGCATGGTCTGTTTGAGCAGCACTTCACATCATATGAAGATACCAAAAATTGTATTGATGATTGAATAGCCTCAAAAGATGAAGTATTCTTCCGACGCGGTATCCACATGCTACCAGAAAAATGGGAAAAAGTAGTGGCTAGCGATGGCAATTACTTTGAATAAAACATTATGTACCGTTCTTTCACAATAAATGCTTAATTTTTTATTAAAAACGGCGGAAACTTATTTGTACTCCCAATATATAATTTCGTACACTAGTTTAGCTGGTTGTAATTGAAGTAGAGAATGGATAACACATTTATCAATTGAAAAAAGTGTAGAAAATTAATATCGTAGAAAATTAATAATAAGATCCCTAGTTCGAATCCCACTAAGGCGTTTTTTAATACCAATTTGAAGTAGTTAATTTCAGATATAATTATTATAAATGTCTTAGGAATAAAATTTGTATAACTTTTTAAATATAAATGTTTTTTTTTTGAATGTTAAACTAACATCAACTCAATCAATTTCAATCCATTCAATCCAAGAACTGGTTCAATCCATTCAATCTATTTATGGATTTAAAGTACACATTAAAAAAATTTTAATCCATCTCGTTTACTGGGTAAAACATGATTAAAATATATTGTCAAAAAGGACATTTAAAAATACCAATATATAGCAGTTTGCTACAATGGCAAGATATTTTATTGTAAAATAAAAGTATTGTTAAATGAAAGTGTTATTTCATTATTATTTCGCATCATCTATTTTAGTTTCAAACGTGTAAAAATTAGTTCAACTATAGAAAACAGATCTACTTCTGTTAATATTTTGTAATTTAACATAAATTCTACTTGTCAATATTATATAATTTAACATAAATTTTACTCTCACAATTTCTAAAATCTTCGCATATTCAAAATGGGGATATAATAACATCGATGATTCCCCTATTTTACTTCAAAGCCAATGAAAATTTTGACAAGATTGACGCGACTCTCTTATAGGGACTCTAGCCTAGGCTTCGTTCCAAAACTTCCTCTCCAAGAAAAATTTTACTCAAAATATACAATACACGTGATGTATACTATAGCATATAGAGCAAAATCTTCCTCGGAGAAAATGGAGCCTAAGTTTACAACTTTTTACGCGAAATAAAGATCCATCTCCAAAAAATGGGTTGGGTTAGGGTTAGATTTTTTTTAACGCGAAACGAGTTATATGATGTTTTCCTGAAAAACTAGAATGGAAAATGTTGTACAACAAACCTCTAGATACGATTTTAATTTGTAATAACACTATTAAGTAGTAAGTCCATAAGTTTGTTCATAAGTCCATACCACAAACTTAAACTGGTTACACACTTTCCGTAACAATAAAGTTTTCGACCAATCGTGCTCGATTGTTACGAGCACGATTACGAATGACTGAATCGAGCAATGCGATTGATTGAAAACCTTACTGTTATTGTTAGGGAAAATATGTGTGACTAGCTTTATAGATTTATTATTTTAACAGTGGTGTAGTTTCCACCAAGGGTTTAAATTAGATCAGAATATAAATCAACCAATTACAATCGAGTATTCCCCTGTTACAGTCGAACGACAGGGGAATGCTCGAGTGTTAGTTGATTCTTACATTCTGATTCAGTTTAAACCACAGACATCTATATAAGAGGTCTATGGTTTAAACCCTCGGTGGAAATTAGTATTATTAATCCGTATAAATTAAAATTGTGTTGCTTAAGGATTTTTGTAAGTACTAATTAGTTCTTTAGGAAAATGTCATGTAACGATATAGATTTATACTACCTAGATTTATACTACCTATAGATTTATACCTCGATCAAAAAGTTCCCAGAATTCATTCAGAAAATTCAAAATACAAGTTTTATTTATCAAAAGTGATATTGTCCCCTTCAAAGTACTCCCCATCGACTGCAATGCACTATGGCAGCGCTTGATCCAGCTCTCGAAACATTTCTTCAATTTTTCCATTACCTCCTTTCGGCTGTTAAAACGTGTTCCCCGTAATGGTTTTTTCATGCCACTCATAAACGGCTGTTTTTTTTAGAGTACACTGCCGAAACAGTTTCCCAACATTTCCAGGTTTTCATACCATTGAATCCATTTTTAACGCAAAATTTAATACAAACTTGTTGTTGCAAATTCACTCCATTTTTAAAATTGTAAATAATCGAAAATACGTGCAGAGGTAGAGGTACTCAAGACGGCGTAACTTTTACAAATGTCAAGCTATGATGATAAAATTTGATGGGAATGATAGATGTGGCAACCTAACCAAAAAAATAGAACTCAAATCAGCTGACTCAGAGCATCACCTGGTGATAATTCCGGGAACTTTTTGATCAAGATGATATTTAATAAATACTTAAAACGCCTACGCACGTGATCATAGAGCATAAAAATATGACCGTAGCGCATGCTTGCAGCGCAGTATTTTGCGGCTGTGACATATTTTCTAAATCTAAATAGTCGTCAATTTTAACGCTTTTGCGCCATATAATCTATAGATTAGAGTGAAGACGTCATTTCTCTTTCCCTCACCAGAAGGACACTAAAAAAAAAACTTTAACGCTTAATATCTCGGTTCGCTGAACAGACACTTTTTTCTCCAGATGTCTTCATTTCTTTCAAAAACGCATCGATTGAGTATATTTTTATCAAAATTTGAGGTGGACGGGCTCTTCTTATTTTTATTTACCATTTTACCTTAATTAATTAATGTGTGAATATTTTTTTAATTAATGAATATTTTATCTTAATTAATTATGAATTTTTTAATTTAAAAATCAATCTTTTCAAAATTTAATGTTATATTATTATATTAAATAT
>NW_017259333.1:170540-175765 GCF_001594045.1 Atta colombica | reverse complement strand
TATGATATAATAATATAATTTGAAAAATATTTTTAATTCTTAATACAATATTTTTATAATTTGCACTTAATGATGTTTGGATGATATTTTAATAACAAAATTATGAAAAAATATAAATTATTCTATAAATTATTCTAAATCATATAATATGTAAAAATAATATGGAGATGATTTATTATCTGGATCCTTATTTTAATAAATAATAGTATCTATTTTTAAATCTGTGCTCTAATAAAAATGTATGGAAATGTATATATATAAAATAAATGATAAAAATCTGAATTTTTTAAGTACATTATATGTATTCAAAATTATGTCAAGTTATATATTGCGAACTAGTCCAAACCAGTAAATAAATAATAATATTTATTTAAATAATAAGAAGCATACAACCACAACGCAAGATATCTTTAGCGAAAGTCGGATATTAAAAAATTTTAATATAATAAAATAGACGTTTCGATCAAGTCTTGGCCATCATCAGTACGATAAAAATATAAACGATGTTACATAAATTAAAAAAGATGTTAACAAAATGTTCGAGTGTTATTATTCGCTATTCCAGAAATGACGGTAACATAAAATTTGCTTAACATAATATTCGTTTATGAAAGAAAGTTTTTTTTGCAATACAGATTTCTAGTTACTTAAATCCTTTATAAGCCTTGTATGATAAATACGGAACTTCCAGATTCCATATTTTGTGACAATTCAATTCTCGCAAGTATAATTCAGAATTTTTAATATAAATTTGCACAGTCTAAAACATTATCTAAAATAGTTTAAATCAGTGTCTAGACACTGTCTAAAATAGTTCTTACCACCAAAAAGTTTTTTAAAACTCTATTTACATTAAAAATTTACATTAAAAATTCCGAATTATACTTATGAGGATTGATGTCACAAAATATGGAATCTGCGTGTTATGTGCATTAAAAAAACGGAACGATTTCGAAGCGTTGCGCATCAGTATTGCACTTCATGCGCTTCATGCATAAATAGGAACATACTCTTAGGATATATTCATACAAATTTGCACAGCATAAACGTATGCATAAAGAAAATTATGTAATCACATTTTACGTGCAACTTTATAGGATAAAATTGCGATTAAATAATTTTCTTTATACATACTCTTATGCACTATGCAAATTTGTGTGGATATACTCTTAATGTTCTTATTATTAGTCAAGGCTTAAACACAATAGGCACAGGCAATAGGCACAGATAAATTAGCTTTAGGATATAATATCAAACTTACATACCAAAGCTCTGATTGGATGGCTCGTTCCCTGTTGCCTGTTGACTATTGTCTGTGTCTATTGTGTTTAAGCCTTTAGAATCTTATATCACAGTATAACTACATACAGCCGGTCACAGAAAGGCAACACTTTTTTTTCGATGAGTTTCGGAACGCAGCCTACTCATCGAGCGATTAATTTTTATTTGTAGATCCATGAATAAGAACTAATCACTTGATGAGAAAACTGCATTCCTATCAAACCTATCAAAACAAAGGTATTGCAACCATTCTGTGATCGGCTGTACAGTAGCGATAATATTCAGATCAAATTTCGGCCAGAATCAATGCATTATTCATGTACGATAATCGTTTAAAGCGAGTGAGAAATTTAGTAGTTAGTACAAAAAGCAGTTGTGTACAAAAATGAAAAAAAAAAAAAATTTCCGTGCAAAATTTCAGAATTAGGGCGTGTTCACATCTTGATGGAAAAGCGGAAAGCAAAAAAACAGCAGCCAATCGACGAATATTACCGTACGTGAACAATGATTGAAATTTAATCTGGAAGGGTTTGAAGAGTAATACTTTCCAGTTGTCATATCATCAAATGAATTGTAGCACTATGGTATCGATTCTCTAACTTTTATCATAGTGAAAATGTGAACCATCTTACATAGAGTGATTCTCTAATTTTTACCATGATGCAGTTGCGAGCAATCTTACGGCAGTTCGTTCGGCAAGAAATTTCTTGTCGAATGATGAGATCCGAGAAAGAAAGACTGAGAAATAGAGCGAGAGGAACCATGACTGAACCGACTGAATTGACAATTTTAAATATATAATTTTACACAGCTAAAAACAAAAATAAAATCAAATAATAATTTTGTTACTACATGAAGAGAATGAAGAACCACATATGAGAATTACACGAAGAATGCTTGGAGATATTTATTTTCAACAGGACTGACTGTAAATAATGGCAGAAAATCGTTTAGGCCCAGTTCCATAACTCATGATTTACTTTTAACCATTTTCAATCGAATTAATTCAATTTATTCATCATCTATTTTCAATTCTAGAATTGAAACAAAATTAGGAATAAATTGAATTTTATGGCCATGATCCGTTTCCTGCTCATGAGCATTGTTTGTCTTTGTTTAACATTTGACAAACAACAAAGATGAAATGATTTTTAAGCGTTATGAGTGTGAATCGGACCGCGGCCTATGCTTCATTTCACATTTTCTCGTTTTTTTCCACACAAATTTAATGATTTCGTATTTTCACTTCGTCATTATAGAATCAGGACAAACTCACGTGAAATGAAAGTGAAAAGTGAGCGATCTCATTCGAATTATAAAATCGACCCCTATCTTATAAAGATTTATCTTATACACATAGTATCTTTAGACCAAGCATTATCAAAAATTTCAGGAGTGGGGATAGTTCTCAAAGAGGGCTTTAAAAAAGAACACTCGGTCGGTATTCTCTCTCGTTTCGTGCATAAAATAAAGTACCACTGAGAGAAGGAATGGAAAGAGAGAACAAGAAACTGAAATATAATAGCTTACAGTTAGGTGGGCAAAGAGAGTCTCGTTCTGTGAGAGTCTCACGACGAGCGCGAACCGAAACGGACATGTTTTGTCTTGGAAATTTTGTTAGTCAGGTTAATCCGCCGAACTTCTTCGTGCTCTCTCTCAGAGGTATACTTTATACGCATTTGCGAAACGAGAGAGAACGCACGTGGACTAAGTGAGTGAATTCTTTTCTAAATGAGGGCTACTTCCACTTAGCAAATGCTCGGTCTAGAGATATGTTTATGGATTTACCAGACTTATCGACCACTCTCGTATTACAATAATTAAGTAAACAATTTCTCGTTTTTTTATCGTTTTCTTTATCCTATATTCTAAGCAGCACAAATTTTGATACATGTCCAAAACTAGGACATAAAACGTCTTAAAAATTTATATTATGGCGTCTTAAAGAGATCTTAAAGATGTTTCATGTCCCAATGTTAAACATTGTGCTATCTGAAATTGTTAATAAATTGTTGATTTACAAACACTTTCACATATTGTTTTATGATTTCATTTAATTCATTCCAGAAATATATTGAAATTAGAAACAAAAAAATAGATCTATATTAATATAGTGGTATACCAAAATTATATATAAAATTTATCCAAATTTTAAAAATACTTTATATGCAAAATATTACAATCTCTTGCCATTCAAATTTAGCGGTCCGTAAAATCCTCAACATGGCTGACAGTCACGTGATCGATAACTATCGACATCAAAGAAGCCGATAGCTACTGTTATTACTGTATGTAGTTATATTGTGCCTATATATAAAGAGATCCGATATTGTCCGAGTTTCTGATTGGCAATCTGATATGTATTCTGATTATCTCCTCCTAAACGAAGCAGCCATATTGTAACCGCAGCTGTTTATATAGGTTATGTAAGGGTCTGAACACAAGAATTGTCGTAACACTTACTTAGACTTAAATTGTAGACGTAATTGTGTCTCCAAGAGATAATAAATAAATCGTATATTATACACCAAAACTTATTTACTTACGTCTACAACTAAGTCTCTAAGTAAGTGTTACGATAATTCTTGTGGGATAATTACTCTAATACAGCTGACACATCTAATCTCAACCTCTAACGAAATCTACAGAGCTCACTCCGCTAACAGAATCAATGGAATATATATAGAGTTCGAATTAAGCACCCGTAGAGGTCGTTTGTTGAGAACTTCTGTTGTTTGACGTTTATCTCTTTGTTCTTTTATGGTTTGATTTGCCACGTTGTATTATAGTTCTGGTTGTTAGTTAGGTGCCACATTTTGGTGATAGGAAAACTGTTAAAAATCTTTGAAATCCCCGGAGAGAAGACGTCGAATCTAATAAGAAAAAAGTGAACCATACATCAAGGATAGCCTCTACAAAAAGAGGAAGAAAGGATGAAAGAAGCTGATAGGAAGGCGAAAGAAGAGAAGGAAGAATCTGTATACTTTAGTTTTACAAAATCGTAGGTCGATTACGGAGGCTGAGTTTGATTTTATTATTGAAAAATTACAAAATGATAACGATAACTGAAAGATAATTAAATCTAAGAAACAAATTAAGAGATCAGCTAATAATGAAAAGAATACAAGGATACAAAAAGTTAGAATGAGAATGTTTCAAAGGTGTTGTCTATGGATGATATAGGTATGGAAATAGAAAGTAATGTAAATAGTCAGTGTGTAAATAGGGACGAAGTCAGTGTTAGTCGATCTGTTTGCAAATATCAATTCAAGTAGAAAATCCAAGTATAGCCAAGAAATTTATGTCTTGATGGAGGACAAAGTCCTCCAGAGGACAAAGTTTGTGAGAGAACAATTTTCTAATTGTTTGACTCTGTTAGATACTTTTAATAAATCAAGAATTACGAGATTTAATAAAGATAAAAGTAATACATATATATACGTGGGTCGTTTGATAAGTTTGGTAAATTTCCATGAAATGGCGCTACAATCCATTTGATGATGCGACATCTCGAAAGATCTACTCTTCGAACCCCTTCAGGCCAAATTTCAGCCAGAAAGGACGCATAGTTCACGTTTGGTAGTCATTTGAAGCGAGATTGGCACGCAAAAAAGTGCTCTTCCATCAAGACAACGCGTTGTCCCACAAGTCGACCGTTGCAATGACAAAACTACGAATTGGACTATGAATTGATTCCTCATCCACCCTATTCTCCGGATTTGGCCCCGTGTGACTTCTTTCTGTTCCCAAACTTAAAAACTTGGCTCGGTGGGAAGAAATTCTCGTCAAATGAGGAAGTCATTATCGCCATCAATGAGTATTTTACAGACTTTGAGACAGCCTACTTCAAATGACTACCAAACGTGAACTATGTGTTTCTGATTGAAATTTGGCTTGAAGGGATTCGAAGAGTGAATCTTTCGAGATGTCGCGTCATCAAATGA
>NW_017259333.1:157769-170440 GCF_001594045.1 Atta colombica | reverse complement strand
ATATATATATAAAATTATTATTAGGTTAAAGAGAAAAGCCTGTTCTGCAAATAAAAAATTTGGATAAGATATTAATGAACCTCTGAAGTGGAATATTAAACCGATTGCAATTGATATGCTGAACTTTTATCAAGCGAAAATCAAGTTTAATGACAGGAAGCTAATTCTTGTTTAGATATATTAGAAAAAGAAAGTGAGGCTAATGAAAGCATTAGCGGCCGCATAGACAACAAAGTAGCTACCTGCAGGGGAATAATTACCGACTGGGAGTTTTCCATCGGTGAATTACTTGAATGTATTACAGATGTCTTTGGGATCATCAAGCTGGAACGAATGAAAAGAAGAAAAAAAAATCCAGTTGATAATTCGTTGAATTTTTACGTTAAATATACAGATTGATAATTTATGGTTGAATATACAGGTAATATTTTTATCACTATGCAAGGAGATGAATTAAAATCTGCTATGAATATATACAGTAACTTAATTGCACTTAAAATTAAGCCATATATTGAATAAGTTAAACAATGTTTCAATTGCTTTCAGTTTGGCTATTTACAAACATTTTGCGGGAGTGAAAGAAGGTGTATAGTCTGTGCTAATTTTAGTCATGGAAATTGTAATAGAATTGATAGATGTAGAAACTGCGGTGATTCATACAGATCTACTTTTAGAGGATGCCTTTAGAAGAAAGTGAAAAAGTTGGAAAATTGTTGGATCAAGTATCGAGAAAGAAGACTGTTCAGAAATAAAAATGAATCGATCAAAAATGTGTTTTACTATATTTTTCTAAAAACTTATTAACTTGCCCTCGTATCAAGATAATAAATTGCCTGTAAATAGGAATTTTAACTATAATTCTAGAGAAGAAAATCTGAAATCTAATAGAGGCACTTAAGAAATGGCAAAATTATGATCCAACGATGAGTAGATGTATTTGGGAGACGTCTCCTTTCATTCATGAAACCAATACAAACAATATAGTCGAAGATAAATTGCAATTATTATAAAATATTAAATCGTAACAATATCGTATTAACAATAGTAATTTTAGGGATTCTATTATTACAATTAATAAAAGATATGAGAGGATACAATTCACCTCAAGATTATTTGGGAAAGGTTTTCACAAAACCATCTCAGAGAATTATTAAGATCGAAATAGAAGAGTTGATTATAGTAATGAGTTGAGAAGAAGAGGATTGTTAACAGAAAAACTTAAAAGTGACATTTGGGAAAGGAGCAGATGTAGAAGTAATAGGACTGAGTGGTGAAGATTTCGATTAGTCCTATCTAAGTCTTACTACAAAACAGATTAAAATAGGAAAAAAAGAAAAGGATGACAAATTCATTGTTAAATATTGTAATTTGGAATGCTAGAGGTTAAGAGAAAGAAGTCAGAATTAATAAATATTTTTAAAGACTTTGATATTATAATCCTGATGGAAATTCTCAAATCAAACTTAGTTTCAGATTTAAAGGATTTTAAACCTAGTCGTATGTTTAGTGATGGGATTGCTATTCTTAGAAGTAATTTGAACATCAATGTTTTGAATAATGTCAAATGTAGATCTCACAATGTTGAAGTGATTGAAATTAGAGTCAATAATACAAAGCCTCGTAATAAAATATTATTGGTGTATACAGAAGACCGTATAGTATTGATAGCTATAACACTTGGAATGATATTTTTGGATTTGATAACCAAGGAATAGAAACATTAATTGTGAGATTTTAATGCTCACAATACTGCTTGGAATTGTTTTGACACTGATGTAAATGATGATAATGTTTTGAATTCTGCTAATAATAATGGATATATTTATTTTAATTGCGATACTATATTCAGAATAGATGATGTAGATCTTCCAACTTAAATCTGTTTTTTTTTGCTTTAGCAGAATTCCAGACATTGCTGATTATTTTTAAGATAATGATTCATGGGGCTCGGATCACTTTCTTATTCAGGTAAAATTGAATGCTAAAAAGGAGAATTATATTTAAAAAATCGAATAGAATTCAAAAAAACAATTATTTATCGTCGATAGACTCGTGATCAAATTGAACCCTTGAAGCAGAAGATGCATTATTTTAATAACTTGGAAGATAGATATTCAATTTTTACTAAATACATAAAAGGAGCAGCCCTTTATGCATTGGATAAACTGATTGAATATCGACAACTTCTCCCTCCTTCTATAAGGCATGGTTCAGATATAGAGATGTCTGATGCTGCTAAAAAGGAATAAGAAATTTAAGAAAGTATACAACAAGTCGTATGGTGAGATGCAGAATGTGAAGCTATTATTGATATTAGAAAGAATTATACAAAAAATCATGATCTTCATTCTTTTTTTGAATATAAGAAAGTAAGAGCTTGTAAAGTTATTAATAATAAGAAGAAAAATAGTTTTTGTGCGGGTATTAATAGATTCGTTAGCCTTAAGCATATATGGAATGTTATGAGAACTTTCCAGAATTCTAGAGAAAAGATCAATTGGAATGGTAAAATACGGATAGATAGACAACAAGCGATAGTAGATAAAGTCGAAAAATTGTCCTCGCCTGAGATGTTGGAGTGGGTTTATGATTTGACGACATCACACAATTTGAATAGTAACACAATTTTGGATACAACTTTTTGTATAGAAGAATTGGGCTATGAAACCTACGGTTCAACATGATTAGAAAAATTTCAACTATTAGTAGAGATGGCATTGACTATTTTATATTAAAAAGTGAGGAATTCAAAAGAATGTTGATGAGATTTGGCTGGAAAGTTTACTACAGGAAGATTGGCAGATGTTTTTCATAGATAAGCCTAACAAAGAGAAGGTTAGATCTACTCAGCAAACGAGAATGGATTAAAATGGATTGAAATTTTTTTCTATTCGAATGCGTATTTTAAATAGCGAATACTTTTTTTAGATTTAGTTGGATTCAATTGAATTCAATTAGATTCAATTGGATTGAAAAACTGCATTTCCTATTCAAAATTTTGAACAATATTCACAATGTGTGCACAGAAAAAGCTAATATTATTTTTAGATTGAAAAGCATAGAGATATTCTCTATGCAATTCCTATAAATGAATAAAAATGTATTCAGGATTGAAAAGCATTCATTTTAACATTCGTGAATCAATATTTCTGAAAATCTGAATCCATTTCAATTCATTTCAATCCATTCTCGTTTGTTGAGCATTACTTTATAGTCATGTATTGGCAAGGTCATGGAAAGATTAATGAGCATCTTATTTGGTGGGCCAAAAAATACAGTATTTTAGATAAAGATCAGTACAGCTTCAGAAGAGGCAGATTATGTGCTGACAATCTTGTGAAATTACAACGAATATCAGAATTGGTCAACATAAAGGAGTATCACATTGGTGATTTCTAGATGTTCTGCTGCTTATGACAATATTAAGTACAGTGTTTTGATTCAGAAGCTAATGGACAGTCCATTGTTAAGTTTATTGAGAAATGATTATATAGCAGAAAACGGAATTTATAATTAATAACGATTTATAATAATATGTCAAGATATATAAGCAAGGGACTTCCTCAAGATGCAGTCTTGAATTGTTATATGCCATTTATATAAATGATATTCTCTGATTGACCAATTGATATTCAAATTGTTCAATTTGCTGGTGACATTGCTTTGTATGTAACAGGAAACGAGAATCGACGTATTTGGAAATAGCGGTGAATTTTTTAACCACCAATTTAGAACATCTATTTTGAAACTCCAACCCGCAAAAATTAAATTAGTAGAGTTTTCCAAGTGAAGTTGTTGATGTCGACATGACCATAATAGTGGAAGAGATTAGAATTATATATCCGCCGGTTATGAAGTTTCTTGGAATTTGACTAGATAGTAAATTAAGATACAGTGACAAGTAAACAAGTGAATGAAGTTCGCGGCAGAGTGTTTAATGCTAATGCTATTCTACAGTACATGAATAATATTTCCAGAGGAATCAAAGTTAACATTTTTATTATTACATAAAATTGGTGAAATCAGTTGCAGATTATGGCATTATCTTTTATTCCTGAATCTGATCTGAGAGTCTGATCTTAAACTTAAGTCGAAGAGAGCACAATTTAGGGATATTAGAACGGCTTTGATTTACAGAACACTATTCCTAATAATGTTATAATAGCTGAGGCCAAAGTTATGCTATTGAGGAATAAAATTGGGTTTTTGGCCAGAAATCTCTTGAGTAAACTTGTCATTTATGGATAAAGACAAATTTATGATAAGCTGGATTAATTAATGGATCTGGAGAATTATCATATTTTTCAATACCTGCGAAGAAGATTGTTATAGTGAAAGCTTGGGAAATTATTAGACATTCATGATCATTTAAATACGACACATGGATTTGATTTTGATTTTGAAATTTTTAACACCAGTTATAAGGCATTGTCTAGAAAAATTTTGATAGATTGTAAAACTGGATATCGTTACAAATTTGGAGAGATGGAGGATGGCGAATTTAATGTTAATAACACCATCATGAAGTTTGGGCTTTCTGGAAATCCCACGATTTTCTACACTGACATTAAATCAGATGACTCACTTTCAACAGAATGCGGGAATTGTCATTGAGGACAGAGATATTAGCTTGCTTAAAAAATGTTCTTTTTTTACTTGAGGCATTTGCTATTAAGCTGTGTTGAATATTATCTGCAATGCTAAGTTTTTTATTGAAAAAGATGTACTATATTTTCCGACTTTCAAGCTATAATTTTTACAATTGAAAACAACTCTTTAAGTATTTATAAGAATATGTATATAATAGAAATTAGAATTAAAGTTTTTTATGCATATAATAGCTTAGATAAAAATATAATAATAGTTTAGACCAGCTCATGTTGGAGTAGCAGGAAATGGCAGACGAATTGGCTAAGGAAGGCTCCTGAGGTTGCTTGTGATGATATTGTGGTGCCTCTCCTAGATTTCAGACGTGTATTTAGACAATCAATGTGGAGTAATGCGCAAATTACTATAATACAAGATGTTAGATTTAAGAGTTTTTTATTTTGAAAATTTTTATAATAGAGATTCGATTCAATCGTGATTTGTGAGTTTTAACGAGGCTAAAATTTAATTTTTTTAGAAATATAGGAAGGATTATTTAGTTTTGAGTTTTTATGATTATTTTTTGATTTAAGGAACATATGTGTCTTATAATCTGATAGGACAGATTGAAGACATTCTCTTATCGCCATCCGATGATAGAAGGTAAAAAAAATCAACGAAGTATATTCTTCTTCTTCAGTTTTGACTCCTGCAGTAAATCAGAGAAGAAGTCAATAGCGTTACAACGAAATACAAAATATTGAAGGTTGGAGTATGTTTATTGTTTATGATAGGGTAGTCCAAATATGGCGATAAAAAGTGATAATAGGGATCCGATCTAGTGGAGATTCGATGTCGGATCTCTTTATATATATGATTCTATTGTTAGTTAAGAAAGAAGACAACATTAAAAAAAGAAGAGATTAAGATGAGATTGCTACATAGATACTCCAGATATAGAACACCAAATGGCGGTGAGGCACTAGATATGTAAGTATTCTCATCCACCATTTTGATTCCGCTTGATTATTGTATAATTAGTGACAAAAGTAAGTGTTAATTAAGAAGATCTCGCTTATCTCAAATTTTGATAAAAATACATTAAATCGGTGCGTTTTCGCAAAAAAACAAAGATTTGACAAGAAAAGGTGTTGCTCTGCTCCACAAACCGTGATATTAGTTTTAAAATCGATGATTATTCGGGTTAGGAAATTTGTCACAGTAGTTCATTGCTTTCAAAACAAATTCTCTGCTTTTAAAATACAAATTTACTACTTTAGCAGAGAATTTATGTTTTTAAAGTATATAGTGAACTATTGTTATGACAGATTTTCTAATCCGAATAATCATCAACTTTAAGAATTAATATTTCGATTCGCGGAGCAAAGCAACAAGCTCAAAGAATCGAATGAAATGAGTAATTTTTGTATTCTGCCGGATGGATAGAATAGGAATCTGAACGTTCCACCTAAACGCCCAATAAGGGCACTCAAAAGGAATCTGAACGCTTTTTGGGTGTGAGTAAACCCAGGAGGGGAAGCTGAACGCAGCCCTAACTTGGCCCAAGTGCGTTCTCTTTCGTTTCGCGCATGCATGTAAAGTGTATCTGTAAGAGAAGTGATCGAAAGCACAAAGAAGCTCGGTGAGCTAACCTGGCTAACAAAATTTTGGATGACGCAATACCCAACTCGAGACAAGACACGTCCATCTCGGTTCGCGTTCGTCATGAGTCTCTTATAGTATATATACGAGATTCTCTTCACCGATTCTCTGATTGTTAAGCTCTACGCACAATAGAAAGAATAAAGAATTAGGAATAAAAAATAAATCTATCAGAAATTGTGTATTCCGATATATCAGATTTTTGATAAGTTAAAATCGATTATTCTTTATTCCTAATTCCTTATTCCTTTCATCCTAATTCCTTATCCCTTGTGCGCAGGGCCTAAGCTATTACATTTCAATTCCTCGTTTTCTTTTTCAATCCCCTCTCTCAGATATACTTTATACGCATGCGTGAAACAAGAAAGAACACACTTGGACCTAATGATTTCTGCACACAGAATGCGGCAACGCCAATAATTCTATGTTCTTAAGTCGGCTTTAAATAAAACTGTAAAACTTCTAGAAATGATGTAATATTACTTCCGCCGAGCGGCAAAAGTTGGATTGAGTTCAACTTTTGTCGCAGGGTGAAAATTATACATCTATTACTTCCGAGCAAGCAAGACGTTGATTGGCTATTGCGCCAACTTCCGCCGCGCGGCAAGCGTTGCCGTGTTCTGTGTGCAGATGTTTTTTGCACCGTGTGATTTTACTCTAAAGCCCGTATCAGATTATTGACTCTACAAGCCAACCCGACTGCTAACTTTGGCCTAGTTTCCACCGAGGATTTAATCCGGATCAGAACATAAGAACCAACTACAGTCGAATATTCTCCAGTTACAGTCGAACGACAGAGGAATACTCGACTGTAATTGGTTAGTTCTTACATTTTGATCCGAATTAAATTCTCGATGGAAACTAGGCCCTGACTACCGATTAATAATGGACCAATCGCATTGAGTCAGTCTTATTGTGATTGGTTCGTTATTGGTCAGCAATCAGAGTTGGCAATTGGTTTGCATCATGAATGTATCAATATCTGGATGAAGCCTTCAGGGAGTCGAACTCCCCGTACCTGGGGATCGATTGTATATCTTCAAATGAGGTGAAAATTACAAAAGTGAGCAAATTCATTAGAGTATTCATAATTTAATTGATCAATACCTTTCACTTTCGTAATTTTCATTTCCTTTCAAAATCTACAATTGATCCCCAGGTACGGGAGGGGGGGGGGGAAGATTTTTAAGGAAGGAGGGAACCGTTATATTGTCTGGTGACACTAGATGCTTTCCATTTGATGACACAAGTCGACACAAGTATTGTTTTATCTTTATGAATGTCAACAAGAATAAAACGATGGAAAGCATCCACCCATGTTGCTTTATAACGGTAAAATAATAAATAACTGTAGCTACGTTCTGTTTTGCTGCATTATTTACCTTGTTATTCACCGAATGTTAAACAAGAATAAATGATATATCATCCGCTTCATGCGTGAAACGGAATGCAGGCAGGTGTGTGATACCTGCTGGATACCATGATGAGAACAATAGTTGCTTTCTATTTACATCAATTCTCAGATAATTCTCACTTGTAATGTTAAAACTCAGTTGAATGTGTGTTCCTTTTACATTCTGATAAGTGAGATTTAATTGAGTTTTTGCCTATAATCTGCACAAGATTGAGACCATGCTTTAGTGAGTCTCGTAAACCTCACTTTAAAAGTTCGAACCTGTTGTCGTGTGATAACTTTTTACCAAACTAAGTAAATAATGACGTTATTAATCTGAGTATGAAAATTCAATTCATTTCGGATTCAGTTTCACTTGTGTGCAAATAGAAAGCAACTAATATTGCGCATACGAAATTTTATATTTTTCTAAAATAAAACATTAACAATACCACATTATGTTGCAATCGGCTGTAACAATAAAAGCTACAGAAAAACTAAGGAGCAAATTAATCAAGAGCAAAATGTCGAAAGTTTTCATCGGTATATATTTATAACCTATATAATAAAAATAAAGATTCAATATAAAATAAATAATGAAAAAGAGGCTACGAGACAATAAGTTATTTTAATGTTAATCCGAAAATAATGTGAAATTAAATTTGATATAATTGAATAAACGTTCAACTTACATAAGGTCACAATGGTAATTACGAATACAATTAAAGTCGTATAAAAATTAAAATTCTAATATCTAAAACCATGTTAAAATATTATTAATATTATTAATGTTAAAATATTATTAATATATAAAAAGGCAATATATATTTTATATTAATAATGTTTAACATGATTTTGGATTTTATTAGAATTTTCATGCGATCTTAAATGTTATTACTTGCAATTACCGGTTCTTTGTAACGTTAATTATAACCTTGTACAAATCGAAATGTTTGTTCAATTATATGAAATTTAGTTTTATATTATTTCTCTCTCTCTCTCTCTCTCTCTCCTTCCCCCTCTCTCTCCCTCTTTTTCCTTTCTTCATCCCCCCCTCTCCTTTCTTCACTCTCCTCCCCCTTCTCTCCCTCTCTCTGGTTTAGCATTAAAATAATTTGGCTTATAGCTCCTTTTTTAATTATTTGATTTGTAAACATTTAACAGCCGTTTGCAATTGAAAATAATTTTTAGTTTATATTAAAAGAAGTAATGAACATATATATTCATTACTTCTTTTAATATAAACCGGTTTACTTTTAATCACTTTTAATCAAAGTTCAACTTATTCGTCATCCATTTTCAATTCTAGAATTGGAAAAAATTAGGAATAAATTGAACTTTATGGCCGATTTACGCTGACAACGCTCATGAGTATCGTTTGTCTTCGTTCATTTGACAAACAACAAGGATGAAATGATTTTTAAGCGTTGTAAGCGTGAATCGTACCGCGAACTATGGGTGCTTTCGAGCTATAACACAAGTAGATACTGTGTAACACAGTGTAAGACACTATGCTTTTCAACTATGACACACGTCGACACAATCGTACACATTAAAATGTTGAATTCGATTGTGTCATCTTTCATGGCTACCACCATAACCAAGATTTTTATATTAGGTATTTCTTATTTATCTAGGAGTGATATTCTGATAAAAGATTATAATGATTTGCGAAAGTTATATTTGGATATATTCGCATAAGTGTGTACGAAATAAATAAAATGACAAAAATATTCTTTTGAATAATTTAGACTACCGTTTTCTAAACTAGAAAGTATTTAATACAATTTTTTTTATTTTATTAAAAGAAAATATAAAGATAAATGTGTGTATTGTGTGCAATACAATAATTAATTTACTGATGTATGAATTCTTGTCATGTGGCTTGTACATGCAATATATTTTTAAGTTTACAACATACTATATTTTATTTTGCAATTACAAGTTAATATAATTTTAATAATTAATGATTAATAATCATATATTTGTTAGTTACAGTAACAATAGAAAATGGATTCATGTATCCTGCAATGCATGTATCCTTTCAGACGCAGCATCCGTACATGAATGTTTAAGAGACAAAGATATATACAGGGTGATTTTAATATATTTCGTCACCCTTCAAGCAGGTAGAGTGAATCGAACTGAGTCGAAAAGTCCTCTACCATTTTGCAATTTTCGCAATAGTTAACAAGATATTAATTACTAAAAATTGCCAAATATCTTGAATAATTTTTTATTCAAATATTATCAACTTTATAGAAAAGTTGCAACAGACAAAAATCATTTTTTCAGAATTTTTTAATATCGTATTTTCTCATGTTGGTAAAAATAAAAAAATGCAGTACTAAAAAGTTAATAAAAAATTTTGAAAAAATTTTTAGAGTTTTATGAGAAGAAAATAAATAATTTTTGTCTCTTGCAGTTTTTCTATAAAGTTGATAGTATTTAAATAAAAAATTATGCAAGACAATATTTGGCAATTTTTAGTAATTAATATCTCGTTAACTATTGCGTAAACTGTTTCGATTCATTCTATCTGCTCATGATGGGTGACGAAATATGTTAAAATCACTCTATATATATAGCAACAACACTTTATTTACAAACGACATTTTAGAGATCAATGATGAATATAAGTTTATTTATGACAGTATAATTTATTTTTATTAAATATAAAAGCTGTTTATCTAATTTTAAAGTATTAATAAACTAAAAAATATAAAATCTTATATTGTATAAATTAAGTATCCGATATATGCATAATTTAACTTATACATAATTTTATAAAATATAAAATACTTATTTCTTATTATTTATTCTTATAGTAACTATCAGAAAACAGTACAAACCATCGCAAACAATAGTGAACAATCTGCTGAACAAAGTAAAAGTTACATATATAGACATATATTTGAATATATATTCGGAATAAAATTATTTTTTCATATTGTTTTTAAATGTGCTATTCATACTTTAGGCGCTACATGGACTGATAATGGCTCTTTTTAGTCTTTATGAAGTTAATAAGCATATGTTAGATTATCTTAAAAAGAAATCCAAAATTTGGACAGCAATATCAGATAGAATTTCGAAATTCAGGTATGAAAAAGAGACAACTTTTTCTAAACAAAATAAAATAATTTTATATGCTGTCTTTAAAGAGAACAATTCTAAATTTTGTGTATTTAATCATAAAATTACTCCAACTTTATGTACATATATACATACATATATGATAGTTGTACACGCACGCACGCTCGCATTGATCTAGAATATAAAAAATTATAGATCTCAAATATTGTAAACTCATGTTTAAAAATAAAAGAATTTAATTTTTTAAGTAAATTACCTATTACTCGAATTATAATACGATTAATTCGTAAGTGCTTCATAAATTCTGTCCAACTACAATACATGAATGAACTATTTATCTATATGAATCTAATGTTCGATCCGAGATCTTTTACGTCAACTCATCAAATATTTCATTAGAAGAAATAAGATTAAATCATCATTTTCTTCAGTACTTGAAGATGTATTACTGAAAAATTACTATTATTCCAATCTGTTTCACTGATACTTGAATTTTCTTGTTCTGTAGAATTGGTATTTATTATACTCTCCGTTAAAAGATTAACCGTTATATTTTCTTGCGTATTCATCTATATAAAAGTCATTTAATTGATTAACAAAAGGATTTGTCAAATGCCAACATTAATTTTAGCAAAATTCTGTTTTAATGTTTATCCGATTTACCTGTGAAAGGTAAATATATATACATATATATATATATATATATATATTGGGAGTACAAATAAGTTTCCGCCGTTTGCAAAAGACGGCTAATAAACTATAGTTAAAATTATTTGATGTAAAACGACATATCATAAGATTGGACATCCGGCAACAACACAACCTTGAAATATTAGCAATTTTGTATCATTTTTTTTGTACGAAAATGTCGAGCCGAATAAGCGTCATTTGCGGGAACTTTTGATTTACTTCTTTAATTTGAAGAAATCTGCAGCTGAAGATTGCTTGTAGACAGCTCATAGATTGCTTGTAGAAGCATATGATGATGCTGCCTTAAGTGAGAGAAGTCGTGAGTGGTTTAAGAACGGTGAATTTAACGTTGAAGACAAAGAACGTAGCGGAAGGCCGAAAGTGTACGAAGACGCGGAATTTGGAAACATTATTGGATGAAGATTCGTGCCAAACGCAAAAAGAACTTGCATTAGGAGTAACTCAACAAACAATTTCATATCGTTTGAAATCATTGGGAATGATTCAAAAGCAAGGGAATTGGGTATGAACTGAAGTTGAGAAACGTTGAACGCCGATTTTTTACATGTGAAATGCTGCTTGCCAAGCATAAACGAAAGGGTTTTTTGCATTGTATAGTCACTGGTGATGAAAAATGGATCCACTACGATAACCCAAAGAAGAGGAAATCATGAGGATCATCTGGCCAACATCTGCTTCAACATCGAAGCCGAGCCGAATATAGGGAAAAAAAACTCATGTTGTATATTTGGTGGGATCAGCTTGGTGTCGTGTATTATGAGTTGTTCAAACCGAACCATTATTGGGACTCCCTATCGAACACAATTGATGAGATTGAACCGAGCATTCAAGGAAAAACGCGCCCACTACTACTCCAGGCATGACAAAATTATTCTCCACGATAATGCTCGATCACATGTTGCGGCGCCGGTCAAAACCTACTTGAGACACTCAAATGGGAAGTTCTACTCCATCCGCCGTATTCAGACATTGCTCCTTCTGACTACCACTTGTTCCGATCAATGACGCATGGCCTGTCTGAGCAGCACTTCACATCATATGAAGATACCAATTGTATCGATAATTGGATAGCCTCAAAAGATGAAACATTCTTCCGACGCAGTATCCACATGCTACCAGAAAGATGGGAAAAAGTAGTGGCTAGCGATGGCCATTACTTTGAATAAAACATTATGTACCGTTCTTTCACAATAAATGCTTAATTTTTGATTAAAAACGGCTT
>NW_017259333.1:150103-157669 GCF_001594045.1 Atta colombica | reverse complement strand
TATATATATATATATGTATATCAAATAAACATTAAAATAGTACTTTATTAAAATTAATGTTGGCACTTGACAAATCCTTTGATGCAATTCGATATTTTGATTTTTTAGTTAAAATTACAAATCGTTAATCAAAAATCATTGAGTATATATACCAGAATACTTTTTCCTATTATAGGAACACTAGTGTAAAGTAACTGCACTTTACTCTAGCGGTGAAATTAAAAAATTAAATAGCGTTTCAGCTACAAGTCGATACTGTAACACTGTGTCACACAGTGTGTGACTGTGTTTTGTAGCTGGAAAACATTCTATGTTTCATTTCACATTTTCATGTTTTTCCCCACACAAGCAAATCTAGTGATTTCGTATTTTCACTTCGTTACAGAATCACATGAGATGAAAGTGCGAAAAGTGAGTGATCTCACTCGAATTACAGAATTGACCCCCTGATACGGATTTAAGGGTGCCTACCCATGCAGCGGAATAGCGTAACGCGGAACCAATCACAAACGTTTCGCAGCAATTGCGGAATACTTGTGATTGATTCCGCCTTAGGCCAGAGTCCCAGAGTCCCAAGCGAAAATTTACAACAAAACGATCAGCGATACAGTATACCCAACGGAACTGAACTTTTTTTGTGATCTGCAATTTTTAGTGCATATATGTCGGTTTATACATTTAGGAATATGGCGGACGTATTAGGAGTTTTAACAGAAATTCAAATTTAAGAACTTGTCCTACCATAATTCTACTGTGTACACTTCACAACATGGTGAATCATGTGATCTAAGAATATCTACATCAAAGATGTCAACGTTCAGCGTCGCTACTGGGTATGATTATACTGTGACAGCGAGACCAATCACAATCGCAGAAAATAAAATAGAGTAATGACTGCAAAGTTGTGATTGGTCGCGCTGCTCCATTCCACTGTAAATTTCCGATCCATAAAACGCCATCTTTAAGGTTTATTTAATGTGCTGCTAAAATAAGCAATTGGAGCGACAGATTTATTACTTGTTATCCAGCGGCTGAAATTTTGAACTGTTTATAACATCAAACGCTCAAACGCGTGACAATGCTGACATATTGACTGTGGACAATTTGGATGCTCATATATTTTTCATTCTTTATCATTCATTAAATATAAAATAAGAAAGTACTGAAAAGCGCTGAAAGCATCCAAATCAACTGCAGCTGTATTGGCCGTTAATCACCGTTAACTACGATATATATAATCTAATTTATTTTTTTTTATTGCTAATCCAGATAGAGGATTCGATGTGCAATCAGAATAATTTAATAATTATTTAATTCAGCGTATTAATATCGTAAATGATACATGAAAAATACGAACAACATATCGAATCTGTCTCAAATGTCAAATTTAACGCTTTTTACCCTTTTTGTATAAAATTGTTGCTCTAATAATTTTGTGAAAAGTCGTCACGTCTTTTTTGTCGCTGAAATGACCAGTTTCAGCAGTTCGTGAAAATATATCTTTATATGTTTTTCCTAAATTCTTTATGTCCCATGGAGCGAAATAAGCGGAAGCAAAACACGTGAAATAATATAAAATCATATTTTTTATGTTCTTTACAATACTTGTAATAATAAAAATACTATTTTAATGTAAATATAATAATGTATATATTAAACATGTATGTATTAACTGGTAAACATTAAAACTTCCTTAGCAGTGAAATATTTTTAACATAATCGTAAAACTATCTCATGATGGCTGAAACTTGATTCCGCGTTTACTGCTCATAGAGACATAGGAGAAATAAAATAAACGGAAGCTGTTGATATATATATTCATTTACTATAATTATCGAATCATTAATATTTTCTACCAATTTTGTATCCATATTAATGAAGAAGATAAAAAACAATATGTAATCAATCACATTATATGAACAATGGCTTTAATAGGTCCATAGTCGGAATGCGGGATTCAATTTTAGAAATCCACGTTTCGTTCTTAGTTATTTTTACATTCATTAATGTAAAAATCAGATTGTTAAAATCTGATATGACTGGATCATGATGAAAAGGATAACATGGGGTGCGTTCCGTTTTTTGCATGATGCGCATAGAAGCATAGAAGTTCGTTCCGTTTCTCTTCATGCACACTTGTTGCATGCATTCAACCTATCGCCAATTGCATGATCTCCACCTCTTCCAGTGCATGAGACCACATGAAGTGCCTCACCTCTCGAGACAGTTCATGCAGCTTATGTATTCAACATATTTTAGCATGAAATTGAAATCATGAGTGGTTCGGCTGGGGGCGAGCATACTCAAAATCACGTAAGAGTTAAAAGTACGTAAGTGCTCAGAATACTCAAAAAATTGTTTAATTTAACATTTCATACATGTATTATATAATATATGTATTATATAATATATGTATTATATATATGTATTATATATAATATATATAATAACGGTATAATATTCTAGTATTACCGATAAATTAAGCGTATACTGATATGAAATTTTAGTTGAATACTGATATTTAACATCCAATACTAGTATTTAGATCTCGGTTTTACATATACCGCTATAGAATATCGATTTTTAGTCCCTGATTTATATAATACTGAAAAATTAATATATTGATATGTACCGCTATTTTTCATATCGTTTTAAATTCCTGAATATAAAATAGTAAATTATGATAGAAGTTAAGTTTACATTAGTCACATCCTTACAAGATAGGTAGAGGAAAGTAAAAATAATGGATTTTAAGGATGTTTTGTATGTATAATTGTAGCAAAAAGTTCCTGACATTTGATTTTGACGAATATGTACTGTTTTCATATAGTTTGAATAATAAAAATTGTATACAGAATCTTATTATTTCTCATAACTAAAATGCAGAAAATGCATACTTTTGAATTTTTATTGCTTTCTGAATTATTTCTGAAAAAAATGAAAAATTTTTGACAGTGACAGTATCTCAAATCTAATCTTAAAATCTTTATATTTTAAATTCTTATAACTTCAAGTTGCTTTACAGTGAATCGATTTCGGATTTTGTTATAAGTGTCTGAATAATAAAATGTAATAAGTATAAGAATAACCTGTAAAATTTTTGTTAAATTTCTAATATTTTAGAAATAGGTATTAAATATCCTTTTCGGACATTTTGATAAAACTTTTTATTTTTCTTTTCCTGCAAAATAAGATTATAAGTGCTGCTCGAAAAATATAAATCTTCTTCTTTTGTTAAAAAAGAAGATGTATAATAATTGAATGCATTTGTAATTCAATCAATTTTAAATTGTCCATGTTCACTGCATGAATTCACTGCGAATTTGTTCCGTTTTTAAAACGTATGGAGTGTATTGGAGAAACGGAACGTACTTTGCACTTCATGCCATGCACTAAATAGTCATGCACTTCATGCAAGAAACGAAACTCATGGTGCTCAATAAATGTCTCTCTCTAAACCTCCGCCTAAACCTCTGTCTATGGCTGCATTTTCATGCTAGATGCTCGATTCGCGAGCGTCAGTTTAAAAATGCAGCGTATGAATGGGCGAGTTCAAGATGGCAGAGCAGAAAGGCATGCTTACCGAGCGATTGAATATCATTGATTAGATCTATAAATAACAACCAATGTTCATTTGCTCGGCGAGTAGGCTAATCACTTTGTCAACTTGAACGCTCAATGGCCTAGTTCACCGAGGATTTCAATCGAATCAGAATGTAAGAACTAATCAACAATCGAGCATTCCCTTGTCGTTTGACTGTAACAGGAGAATACTCGACAATAGTTCTGATCCGGCTTGGAAGGTCAATATCGCGTGAGAAGAAAAGGCTGCTGTGAAACGCATGGAGCGTTATTCATAGTCCATTTTTATTTCAAAAACTGTCTTAAATAATGTCTTAAGATGCTAATACAGTCCTCGGATTAACTTATGACATCTTAAGATTGTACTTAAGACAGTCTTAAATGCAAAAATTGACTATGAATACCTGTTCATGTCATGAAATTGGTACTGAATCTTTCCTTGTTTAAGACAGTTTATGTTTCTCTTTCTATAGAAAGCAAAATCCTTTATATTGTTGTTTCTCATTCAATCTCGGTGAAGATTACAATCTCGGCATAATATATGAGTGCCAGAATTAAAATAAAATTAAATTGCGAATCTCCTGAGAACTGAATGTATATTTTAAATAAGATTTTTCCCGTATATGTTATATTTTATTACATGCTTTTAGTCGATTAAAAGATAATTAAAAAAATTAGATTTATATAATTTATACATATTATTTTAGAAAAGACATGCAAATTCAATACAAGCTTATACCGATCTGAAAGGTTGCTAGATTGATTTCATTCGACCAAAAAATATGTCTTCTATGAAAGGCAGAATAATCGACATTTGCCAATTAATATTTAAACAAGTTTCAGGACGATTGAGACAAGTGGATTGGTCGAATGAGAAGGTAAGTTAATCTCTTAATCAAGATATCATTTAATAGATTGAACAGTAAAATAATTGTGACAATATTGATATTGTTTAGAAAATGTTTATATATATATTTTCATTTCAATCACTCGACAATGTCAATACTGCGAACTTGCAAAAGTAATGCATTTTTTTTTAATTATAGGTCTTTTCTTCTGCAGCTTTACAACTGTTGTAAAATTCTTCAATACAATTAATTCTTGCTTTTGAATCCTTAGATCAAAACGTATAAACCAATCACATTGAAGAATTTTACAATAGTTGCAAAGCTGCTTTCTCTGCTGAATATAGTTATTGTGAAACTGAAACAGGATCTTAGAAGTGGACGCATAAATATTAAATAATTATTTTATTACGGACAATCCATTTTAAGCAGCAGAATGTAATTCTAAAAATCGGCATCAACATCTCAATTTTGCGTAAATTTTGATTACGATTCAAGCGCATTCCTTTGATGAGGAAGTCGATTGCGTATCATCGCCGAATATTCTCACTTCTTGCACTTTCATCTCACGTGAAAAAATACGCGCGATTGGCTATGAGTATAATGAAAATATGATATCTCTATGTTCTATTAAGATATTTATGAACCATGTATTATTTAAATAACTAACATAAAATTACTTATATGGTCAAGCGGATCTTAGTATCCAATAATATTTTTAAGTGAATTTTATAATCTTACAATTTCATAATTTTTGCTTAAACTGGAAATTTTAAAATTTAAAAGTATTATAAGACATGAAGCTTTACTTCGACCGTATATTCAATATCTTAGTTATTTAAATAATTGATATATTTACATACTTAATATATTTATATACTAATCTATATAATTTTCTAAATGTATTGTCTGGGATTTCAGATAGATGTTGAGTATCCCGTCTTCTTATTAAATTCAAATGTCTTGCGAATTTTATTATTTTCGTTGTCATTTTCGTCCATACAAATCATAAAAATAATGTCCATTACTGGAAACCAATAATCTATGTTTTTAAATAGAACAATTTGACAAATTTCAACTAATTTCGATCAATCTCGACGCGCTTTATCACCATTTGATATAGAATTTGACATAGAATTTTTTGTCGAACAATGTCACGAGAAGTGTCGCATTTCCACTATAATGAAAACTACCTAATCAATGAGGGGATCGACTGTAATTCGAGTGACATTACTCACTTTTCGCACTTTCATCTCACATGAATTTGTCCGCATGATTTTGTAACGACGAAGTGAAAGTACGAAATTACTAGATTTGCCGGTGTGGGGAAAAACAAAAATGTGAAGTGAAACGTAATCTGCGGATTCACGCTCACAACGCTTAAAAATCATTTCATCCTTGTTATTTGTGTTAAATGAAAATGCTAAACGAAGATAAACGATGCTCATGAGCATCGTTGTCAGCATAAATCGGATCACGGCCATAAAGTTCAATTTATTCCTAATTTTTTCCAATTCTAGAATTAAAAACGAATGACGAACTTCAATTAAAAGTGGTTAAAAGTAAATCGTAAGTTATGAAACTGGGCCTAAATGATTTTCTACCATTATTTACAAAGTCAATCCTGTTGAAAATGAATATCTCTAAGCATTCTTTGTGTAATTCTCATACGTGATTTAAAGGCCTCTTCATCCAGTAACAAAATTGTTACCATATATATTGCCATTTGTCTTTGTGAGCCATTTTATTTTTGTCTTTGGACTGTGCAAAATTATATATTTAACTTCAAAACTATCAGTCGGCTGTGGTTCCTCTCTCGCTGCATTTCTCAGCCTTTTTTTCTCGGATCTTACCATTTGACAAGAAATTTCTTGCCGAATGAATTTCCTTGAGACTGCTCACAATTGCACCATGATGAAAGTTAGGGAATCACGCGATGTGAGATGGCTCATTTTCACCATGCTAAAAGTTAGAGAATCGATACTAAGAGATCACTTTTATTATTTACACTAGGGAGTTGATTATGTATCTTAAAATGAGATGAAAATTACAAAAGTGAGCAAATTTACTAGTTATTAACTAATTAAATTATGAATATTCTAGAAATTTGTTTATTTTGTAATTTTCATCTCATTTCAAGACATAATCGATCCCTAAGTTTTGAGATTTTTTTTTATTTAATTGGATTCAATTGGATTCAATTGGATTGAAAAACTGTATTTCCTATTCAAAATTTTAAATTGAACAATATTCACAATGTAGAAAAAGCCAATATTATTTTTAGATTAAAAGACATAGAGTTATGCTTTATGTAATTCCTATAATCAAAATGCATTCCTGAATCAAAATGCATTCAGGATTGAAAAGCATTCATTTTAACATTCGTGAATCAATATTTTTGAAAATCTGAATCCACTTCAATTAATTTCAATCCATTCTCGTTTGCTAGAAAGACCAATCATATTAAAGAATTTTACAACAATTGTAAAGCTGTATTTTCTGCTGAATGCAACTTATGTTTCACTTCACATTTTCACGTTTTTCCCCACACCGATAAATCTAGTGATTTCGTGTTTTCACTTCATCGTTATAAAATCACGAGGACAAATTCACGTAAGATAAAAGTGTGAAAAGTGAGTGATCTCATTCGAATTATGGAATCGATCCCGAGATTTTTACAGTGGCATAAAAAATATTTTTTACATCAATGCCCATATCGCCCAACTGATTGGTTGCTGATTTCTGCTTGACGCTTGCATGTGAGTGCACCCCTCATATAAGATCCAGTTCCACAATTCACGGTTAACTAAAGTTCAACTTGTTTCTTATCTCTTTCTAATTCAAGAATAGAAAAAGACAATAATGTAATTTCCACCAAGGATTTAATCCGGATCAGAATGTAAAAAAATCAACCAACTATAATCGAGTATTTCCCTGTTACAATCGAACAACAGGGAATGCTCGACTATAGTTGGTTGGTTTTTACATTTTGTTCCGAATTAAACTCTCCGTAGAAACTGGACCAATGAATAAGTTGAACCTCTCTCGGTTAAGAATATATCCATACAAACTTGCATATATAGTTGGCATATATATAGTCGCATAGACGTATGCATAAAAAAAATTATCCAATTGCATT
>NW_017259333.1:147635-150003 GCF_001594045.1 Atta colombica | reverse complement strand
ATATATACACTTTAGGCTGCGTTTGGAAATATCACTCGTTGATGTGTTTTGGTAGCTTCAGTGGAGAAGCAGTGGAGGTATCATATGTCTTTGGATGGTGAGTGTTCCCGAATGACTTTCCGTGTGGTGTGTGTGTCATCTCAATTTTACCTCATCACTCATATCTAATCCTCACCTCGAGCTAACAATTCACCGGTGAAAAAAGGTGAGGAAATGATTGTAAAGAGGAATGATATATGATTGTAAAAAAAAGGAATATAAGTCATTCCTTCCAAATTTCGTATTTCGATTGGTCGATTCCCTTATGCACTATGTATTATGCGTTATATAAATCTGTGCTGTGGCCATAACACACCGGCTCACACCGATTCTCCTTGCTTTTCGCATAGGTGGTTTAGTGTTAGTTAGGCATTCGATGTGACTCAATGTCCGAATGTTCCGAACACCTTACACTAGTGCACACCGAGTACACATAAGTATTTCCGAACGGCTGGTGTGTATTAGTAGCATACCAGTGAATGTTTCTGAACGTCTTATATTGGCTATCGCAACAACTTGCGATCGGCTTGCATCTAATGTATTAGGTGTACAACTTTGCTTCCGCCGTTTTCCTATAAATGGCTTTAGCGGTAAGTGGTGGTCGAAATAAATAGATCATAGTCATACAATAAACTTGGGCATCTGTCAACATAACCCCATAGAAACATTAGTCGATTTGTGTCTGCATCATAAAGTTATTCTCGATTGAAAATCAGTTTACGAGCCAAATTCTCGTCATTTGCGGGAGGTTTTAATTTTTTGCTTCAATATGAAGAAATCTGCGACTGAGACTCATCGAATGCTCTCAAATACTTATGGTGAGGCCGCTATTAGTGAAAGAACGTGAGTGGTTTCAACGCTTCAAGAACGGTGATTTTGACATTGAAGACCGGCATAGCGGTGCAAGAGAGAAGATTTTCGAAGATACAGAATTGAAGGCATTACTTGAGCAAGACTCGTGTCAAAATCAAGAAGAATTGGCACATTGGGAGTGACTCAACAAGCCATTTCAAAACGCCTCAAAGCCATGGGAATGATTCAGAAGCAAGGAAATTGAGTGCCGTACGAATTGAAGATTGAACGGCGTTTGTTTGCTTGTGAACAGCTGCTTGAAAGGCAAAAACGGAAGGGATTTCTGCATCGCATTGTGTCTGGGGACGAAAAATGTTCATTACGATAATCCCAAGCGCAGAAAATCATGGGGAGTTCCCGGCCATGCTTCCACGTCGACGGCCAAACCGAATACAGCTCCAAGGTCATGCTCTGTATTTGGTGGGACCAGCTCGGCGTAGTGTATTATGAACTGTTAAAACCGACTGAAACAATCACAGGCGATCGGTATCGAACACAATTGATGCGTTTGAGCCGAGCATTGAAAGACAAACGACCGCAACGAGAGACACGATAAAGTGATTTTGCAGCATGACAATGCTCGACCCTATGTTGCGAAAGTGGTCAAGATATACTTGGAAACGTTGAAATGGGAAATCCTACCCCACCCGCCGTATTCTCCAGACGTTGCTCCCTCTGACTATCACTTGTTTCGATCAATGGCACGGCCTGGCTGACCAGCACTTCCGGTCTTATGAAGAAGTAAAAAATTGGATCGATTCATGGATAGCCTCAAAAGATGACCAGTTTTTTCGACGCGGGATTCGTACGCTACCCGAAAGATGGGAGAAAGTAGTGGCCAGCGATGGACAATACTTTGAATCATAAATGTATAACCAGTTTTTTACAATAAAGCCTCGAATTTCGGAAAAAAAACGACGGAAGCAAATTGTACACCTAATAGAACCGGCTTAATATTATTTTGAATACTCAAAAATACTGAATTATAAGAATGAGATATATTTTGTTACTAAAATTCCATTGCGTTCCGGGACGGAGAAAATTTTTACGGAAAGACATGTTCAGCTGAGTTGGTTGAATCTAAACGAAAATTGAAACGAATATTCAAAAATTGTTTTTGTAAATCTACAACGATAGATAAAGAAGTAGTGTTATTACTAATGTTAAAAATTATTGCGAAAGGCAAGAAATGTTGGCGTGCTCTTCCAATATTTAAGAGTATGCGAAAATTTTATTTCGCTTATAACGTTTTATTGCAATAGTAGAAATATATTAGGTGTAGTAAAAAGAAATCCATTATTTTTCCATTCAATTTCATGCAAAAATAATGGATTTCTTTTTACTACATCAATATAGGAAAACGAAAATTCTGGATACAGTCAATGCTTACATAAAGAATGAGGTGGCACTAAGACGCAAGTGTAACAATTTAGTCCTTGAAATGTAAACGATCGATCGTGAGAAGTTCTTCAATTAT
>NW_017259333.1:141373-147535 GCF_001594045.1 Atta colombica | reverse complement strand
TATATATAAAACAAGAATATGTCGTATTGAAAAATAAAAATTAATATTAATTTTCTTCTTCGAAGTTGTCAAATTCTCAATCATAATCAACAATAATCGAATCAATATAACCTGCAATCGACATGATATTCCATATCGTCTCTATACCGTTTCAGCTATGATTTCTATGATATCGATGGTACAGTAGAGAACTTCTTACAGAACAGAATGCTAGTGAATTGATTTCTAGTAAGAAATCCGTTCCATCGTTCCGATTCCGCGTATATGGAACGGCACATATCCAATCACATTTTACTTGCGTCTTTATAGGAGAAATGTGATTGGATAATTTTCTTTATGCATACATTTATGCAGCTATGCAAGTTGTGTGGATATACTCTGCACACTGGACGCGGAAACGCGCAGCAAAATGAGACACAGTAACCAATGAATTAGGAGCTTGTACACTGTAAGCTTATTGACTACCACATCTAATGTGCAGAAGCCATTAAGATCTCTAGACTGGCGTTGGCGCCTCGAGCGCGAATAGTTGGCGGATGTGTGTTTCAGAAATCTAGCAATCTTGCCGGAAGTCGTATCTTCCATTTTCTTTTGTGCTTTGCACGTGGAATATGTTCATGTACTGATTCAGCGCTGGTCAGTTTTATTTTGTAAATTGGTTATCTCGATCAGTACGAGAATTCAATCATGGTAAGTGATTCAGGTAACATTAATTTACAATTATAAAAATATAGCTAGATGATATATGATTTGTATCACATTGAGTACTGATTTAGGTTATGCATCTTCGATGCAAAATAGAATACACTCAAAATCTGAAGAAGATAATATTATACAGTTTAGCGTAATTACTTAAAAAATCAATAAAATTAGACTTCGACGCGTTTTTGCATAAAAGAATCTGACGGAAATAAGCATCTCTCTGTCCCACGAATTGAGATATTAAGCGTTACTAGTTGATGATTATAGAGGTTAAGAAATTTTGTTACAAAGACAAAACGAGGTCTATAATTGTACTGTTATTTAGGTTTTGACTTTCCATGCAAAACAAAAATCACTCCTGCTAAAGAGATGTGCGACTTTCTACGCAAAGTAAGATCTACCTGTATAAAAATCGTGTGTCTTCGCATGAGAGGAAGTGGGGTAGAAGTCACTTCGCATGAAAACCTATGTGTAACAGTACAATTCTAGACGATGTTTCACCTGTGACAGATTTCCTAATCTCAATAGTCTTAAGTCTTATCAGTGAATTGATGAAATTGACTAACATCCAACTTATATGACTAATGTCTATTTTCACCAATATAGATTAACTTCAATCTCATTTTAACTTATTCTTTGTCTTTTTCTAATCTTTAGAACTAGAAAAGGATAAGTTGAATGAGTAAGTTGAATCAAGACTAAAATTAATCTACGTTGGTGGAAACAGACAGAGACTTCTGATTTTCTTAACTTTACTGACAAAATCGACTTTATTCCTTCTTATTAGTACTAAATAACTCGCACTACAACAATTAGTAGATGCGAAAAATCATAGTTGTCTATTTAAGTTAAAACTTGTTAAGACATTTCCAACTTATTGTAAAATTACATAACATTTAATATTTAATATTTTGATTCGTGGGCTAGAGCTACACTTATTTCTGCTAGATTCTTTCATTTTATAAAAATGTTGAATAAGCTTAATTTTATTGATTTTTTTAGATAAGATGTGCTAAACTATATAATTATCATTTTGTATATTGTATGTGTTTGTAGAATAATTATTTTTAATTTTCAGGCAACTACTAAAGTTGACAATCCTGAGAAGCCAGGACAAGAAGTCACTCCTATTCATCGAATTAGGATCACACTTACATCACGCAATGTTCGTTCTCTTGAGAAAGGTAAATAGATTAAAAATATTATATGTTTTGCCAAATTATTAAAAAAGAGTTATGAAAAGACCTGTCTCTACTTACAAAAAGTAAAATTGATTTTATTTTTTATGTAAATAATCTGATTACGCTAGTTAAAAGTTAGATCACCTGAAGGAAACAAAAAAAGAATTCAAAATCAAGAAAACATGTGATGTTACAATTATTTATAAAGGTTGCTACGCTAGATGTATCAGAGATAGACAATGTGATACATTATGTTTGATATTAATCCTTAATACACATTTTTGGATTATGCGTGTCCTGCGTATTTCTTTTCTTTGAAATATGGAAAGCATCTGGTCAAATATCAATCTCTTTTGTATTCTAAAAAAAAGTTTAATATCTAGAGAACAAGTAGTTTTGTACATAGGTCTCAATTTGTGCATATCCTTTATTTCGCAAACACAATAGTAAGCTTAAGCTACAAGTAATTGATCAATTACAGTCGAAAGTGTGAGAAGAATAATCGACTATGATTTTTAATTCCTTAAGACTTACTATTCTATTGTTTTTGCGAGGTTAACTAGAATAAGATCAAAGTTTACCCCTGAGTCACAAATGACTTATCGTATGTATAGAATACATTTTTGTAACTAAAAAAATTTTTATTTTTTTCTTTATTTTCAACTAATTCTCGTTTGTACGAAAATATTTCGTGAATTATTAAAACAAGATTTTTAATTCTAAAACAACATAGTCTTTATGTATACGATAATAGTTATATATATATATAATAAACATGATGATTTTTGGCATTGTGTTAAATGTTATCTGTAATATCCTATATTATGTTGTTATGTTATAAAGAACATTTTCCCAATAAATTATAAGTTTTATATATAAGTTTTATATATAAGTTTTTTTAACACAATAGCAATAATAAAATGCATGTTTAAAATATAAATACAATATATTTTCAATTTACAGCCATTTGTACATATTAAAAAATATATCATTTTCAGATTACTAACTAACTAAATTTTTTGGACAGCCGAACTATTTGAACTATTTTTTCTTTTGTAATTTGAAATATCAATTTTAAAATATCATGAATGCAACATCAATAAAGGTGACATTTCAGTAATGATTCGAATTCATCTTGAAAATCTCTACAATATTATGAAAAAAAATTGTATGATGCCATTTAAAAAATTTAAGATAACTTTGATTTTTTATAAAAAAAATGTTTTTATATTTTTTATTGCATGTTGTAGCCTATATGAAATAGATAAATATTCAATCTTTAACTTTTTTTTTAAACTACCAGAATGTCCAAAAAGTCATGCGGATCGTTATGCTGAACCCTGTATAACGGTCGAAATTTTTACTGATATTTAGTTACCTACAAAAACCTATTTGCTATTGTCTATTTATATTTGATGAAAGGAGCGATCATGAGGGAACACGCGATTCTTCAAAGAATCAGTTATAACTTTGTCAGAAATACTTCGAATTTTCTATTCCAATTAGTGGGGTTATATTTTTACTTGTATAAATTATTATTTAAACGAAAAAAAATTTCGATTTTTTTCAAAGTTTCAAAGAGGTGTAACCAGGATTGGGTAAGTTAACTTTTTTTTTAATTAAATTAACAGTTTTAAAAATTTACAAGGAGAACACCAGGTGACGGTGTCGGGGATTTTGATGCTCTTTTTAGATTGTTCTTAAGCGAAAAAAAAGCGATACGTATCCGGTCATTAGCTCATAATTTCGAAGAAATCGATTTTTTATATAATCATTGTAATAATTTGAAAAACGTCCTGTATAAGAAAATATCAATATTTTTATAAATTTCATTTTATTTCATCGAATGTTAAAAATAAAATTATCTTTAACCTAGATGGATGATTCTGAATCTTGGATGATAATTTTGAACACAGCAAGTAGACCGCGTGGCAATCGAATGTTCAGTAAGCGACAAAGACAAAGTTTTGTCTTGCCCAGCATCAGTAATCGCATTTTCCACTCTATTAGCATACGATTTCATCATTCACGAACATTTCTATCGTTTTCCATGCTGGTAAATTTTATTAAAATACTTCTTCAATTCGGAATAAAGATATAAAAATATCGTCAAATTCAATTTTACTTACGGTAAAATGATAATTTATTGATAATTTTGGCTATTTATTGTCTTTATAGTTTTATGTACAAATAGACTGTATATGTATAAAATAATATTTTTCTGATATTCCTAAGAATCGCTGATAGAATAACTATTGACTAAATCTAAACATATAATTTAATCATAACAAAATGTGTCTGACATATAGACGACTCATGCTTAAGTGTGTGGCTACTTGTCGCGTTAGATCGCGGACTGATGATCGGGTGTTGATCGGGATGTCGTAAACGGGTATATATCAATTACTTATATCACTAATTGATTAATTAAAAATAATGTAATCACATTGAAATGAAGTAGTGCAGTAGTGAAAAATTACTAGGAACAGGCCAATGTGAATGTGGTGCGTGCAATTGAACTGTGTGCAAGTGCGCTTTCCGTCGTAAATCGTCCTTGATTTGACATTCCTGTCTTAAACGTTGTCGATCGTCGAGTTATTATATCAATATGTAGTATCAAAATGAAAATTTAAATTAAACAAAGCATTTTCAACTTAATGACTAATACTTTTATATCAAATTACTTTATTTTTCTAATTTTTTGAAATTATTTTACCAGCCTCAAAAAATTACCGAGACCCGACACCGTTACTTGGTGTTCCCCTTGTCAGTCAAGATAAAAGTTAATCCATAGACATGACATTAATTGAATTAAAAATTAAGTTAAAGTAAATAAAAAAGTAATTAAAAAGTTAAAAGTTAAATTTGTTTTATTTCATGATTTTAACTTTTTTTTAACTAAATCAAAAAACTAAGTTAAAAAATTAACTTTTTTAACTAACAAGGAGAGACTCACATATGTATTTCACGGATTTTGATCAGTTTTTGCGTGTTTCAGGGACATCAAAAAATAATCTCTGAAACGATAATTTGCACTTCTGCGTATTCTTCGAGGAAATCGTGATTTTAAGTCACAATGACAGATCTTTTTATTCTTTGTTTAAACATAAATAAAAAAATATTTAAAATTATTTAAAATTAAAAAATGTTCGACTGATACGAATGTATAAGCATATAATCCGAGTAGGGATCCGTATAATGCCAACTATTCAATCCTGATGGTATCTTTTAAAAAATCAAAAGTTCATAGTTACCGGTAAACTATAACTATGTAAAGTTAAAAAGTTAAGAGTCTAAAATGTAAGTCTAAATGAAGTTAAAATTAATTAACTTTTTAATTTAACTTTTAACTTAGCTTTAACTTTACTCAATTTGAGTGTAACTTCTTAAAAGACTACTTAAGACTCTTAAATATAAGATCAGATTATGAATACCGGCGAATAAAAAATGATATCGATCTTATTTTCTGTGAGCATAGCACAAACAGGCCTTTTTATAGTACCCTTTTCCCAAAAATTCATATTAATGTACAATTTTTTAAGTCTCATGCAATGACTAACTCAATTTTGTTTTAGTGTGTGCGGAATTAATCAATGGAGCTAAAAAGCAAAAATTGAAGGTCAAAGGACCTGTCCGTATGCCAACCAAAGTTCTAAGAATAACAACTCGCAAAACGCCATGTGGTGAGGGTTCGAAGACCTGGGATCGATTCCAGATGCGAATTCACAAGAGAGTGATCGATTTATATTCGCCATCAGAGATTGTGAAACAAATCACAAGCATTTCTATCGAGCCTGGTGTAGAGGTGGAAGTAACGATTGCTAATGAATAAACAATGTCATTAAAACTACAAAGTTTTAATAAAAATATTTGAAAAACTTGAAACACATTTATTGTTTAACAATTTATTTATTGTTTAACACTTATTTATTGATAATACTCCAGGTATTAAGGAACCCTCTTTCAATGATCTTGACATATTTATTATCAAAGTCATGACCCTGAGTGACTTTTAATAAGTTTTAACTGTCGCTCGTTAAAAAGTTATTACTAAAAAAAATTTGAAAAATAACGTTTTATTTCTGCTATATATAATATTAAAAACTATTCTATATCCTTCCTTGCTTACATAACACTTTATGCGAAACAACTTTCATCCTACCTCCCCACCTGCTTAGAGGCACACGACTTTCCATGCAAAGCGATTCCCCTGTCTTACCCCGTCTTACCAAGTTGTTTCGCATGGAAATCATGCGCCCATAAGCAGAGGAAAGGTGGG
>NW_017259333.1:140325-141273 GCF_001594045.1 Atta colombica | reverse complement strand
TATATATCTGGATTTGACAGAACGGTACGAAAGGCAAATCGGAGCCACCTTCTCTGCGCACGCATCTTGATAAACTTTGATAATACTCGAGAATTCTACCTTTCTCATTGATTTTGATGAAATTCGAGCCTCATTCGATGCGTTTTTAGACAAAATGAACAAATCTGGCAAAAAAATGACACTCTGCCCCGTAAACCGAAATATTAATCATTAAAGTTATCCAGCAAACACGGAGTATAGCTACGATATAACCTGGAAATAATCATAATATAACAGAATGTTATATTGTAATGATATTAATTTTATTATATAATTACAAAATAATTGTTATATAACTATGTTATGTTGCATTATTTTGAAATGTACAGTAAAACAACATAATCTCAATGTAACACATTTGTATAACAGATATTATGTCGAAGGTAGAAAACCGTTATATATTACGTAAAATTTATAAGATCTATATATTGTTGTTATATTCACATTATATTATATAACAGCTGCATTCAGCATTTATTTGTAATTAGGAAGTGACAGATTTAATACTTATATCAAAAAACATGCATTCTACACAGAGTACACAGTTACTGATAGATTGAAATTTTTTATTCCCTGTTCCTATTGCCTGTATTTTTTAGGCAAGCGACCAATGATTCTGAATAGAGAATTTTTTTTTTAGCAACGTTTAATTTTATTTAACAATTAATTCATGGATCTAACATTTCTGTAGAGAATAATTGACATTCTACAATAAATTATTACTTAAGCTTCTGACTACTCAGTTAAGAACTCTGCGTTGATGGCGACGACATAGAATCAGACGGCGAAACGGTCACACACTTAAGCACGAGCCCATGTTCGTGCTCGCCTGCGGCGCGCTGAGAGTGAACGAGACAGAACGAGCTCCTTCACCCCTAATCATTTGTTTCAAGCGACCGAAAATGCTTT
>NW_017259333.1:128516-140225 GCF_001594045.1 Atta colombica | reverse complement strand
AGGGGGGGGGGGGGGGGGGGGGGCATTCTAAATAATAATATATAAGTTTTAATAAATTGTAATAATAGTGTACTCCTCCCCTTAATCCAGAATAGTATAAATCATGTTAAAACGCAGTTTTACGAGATATTTAATTGTTTACGATTTTTCATGCGCGTTATATAGTATACTTATCCTTCATAAATTCGAGTAACAAGAATAGTTCAGTAGAAATAGAATTTTATTGAAAAAAAATTATAAACCTCTTCTCGCATTTCTCTTTACGAAAGTCTCAAAAGACCATCAGAAAAAAAATGCGTATGTTTGAGACTCGAGAGAGAGACTTGTGCAATAGATGCAAAAAGCAACTATTTTTCGCTTATAAAACGAAAGATATTGATTGTATGGAAAAAAATTCGATATGAAAAATGTAGGTATTCAAAATACATAATGAGACATAGAACATTAAAATTGATTTATTAGTTCAGTAAAAAAAAATTAAAAAACACCTTTTGAAAAAAAACCTTTTTTCCACTCGCTCTGTGTTCATTTAAACGCAAAGCTTTGAAATTCTTATAAAATGCAACTCTCGTAATGACAAATCTAGTCCTGAAGTGTTCATTAATTTTTGCAAAAAGCTATTTGTTCATTAAAAATCTGTTTGCGGAAAACTTAATTTCTTTATCTTTGAGCACAACAATTTACAAAGATTTCTTCAAGAGTTGCATTATCACATACCCTTAATAATAAAACGATTTTTTAAAACTATTTTGAAACGATTTTAAAGAGTGGATTCTTTTTCATATAAAAAAATAGAAATAATTTCGTTAATATGCATATCAAATAGCCGCGTGAAGCATTCGAAATCCAACATTTTTCGATAAATTTAAAAAAAAAGATTACCCTCCGATTATTAGTAGCTGAGATAACAATTTTTTTTTTCAAAAAAATCACTGTGATTTTTAGTTTTTAAGATTAAGAGTTCCGTCTAGCACCAATTTATAAAAAAAAAAATTGAATTTGCTGTTAAAAAAATCTAGAATTGTAACCATGAAATTTTTAGTTTAGAAAATTTTTTCTTTTTTAAATTTTTATTTTTTCGCTTTATTATTAAAAAATCACGTTTGAGTCACGTGAGAGTGGAACGCATCTGATTAACAAATTTAAGTCATTAGCTATGTTTCTTTATTTAATACGCTGTAAAAAGTGTCCAATTGGACAATTAAATGTACGGAATTATCAGTATAAAATTGTTTCTCTTACTCAATGCCCTCATTATGCCCTATGGCAGGAGCATGTTGGAGCATGCGATGCGAACAAACCTCTTGTCTTTATACCATGATGGCTCCTGCACTCAGAAAGCAGTAACGCTTGTACGGCGGAAGTTATCGCACTAACCAATAATTCTATGTTCTTAAGTCGGTCTCACCTTGAAAACTTCTAAAAATGATGTAATATTACTTCCGCCACGCGGCAAAAGTTGGCTTGAGTTTCCATCGCACATGGAAATTATATATCTATTATGGCTTCTGCACACTGGACGCGGAAATGCTTGTTGCGCGGCAAAATGTGATGCGGTAGCCAATAAGCTTACAGCTTCTAATATGTTCAATGGTTACCGCGTCTCATTTTGCCGCGCGGCAAGCGTTTCCGCGTCCAGTGCAGGAGCCAATACATTTAGGGATAAGCCATTTGTGACATATATACGACTCATGGCTCGGCACACCAGCGCGATATTTGTCGCGCGTAACACGATATCCAATGAATGTACAGCTTTAATGTTTTTATTCTAAAAATATACTCTCGCTATGCTGATATGCCAGAAACATCATGCTTAGATGTGTAGCTGGTCACAGTAGACCGCCGACTGACGGCGTTGATCGCGTTGTTGTAAATTGTGCCTTAAAGCCGCAGCAGACTTTTGCATAACGCACAACGCATAGTGCATAAGCGAATCAATTAATCAGAATCTTCCCTTTCCTCCCATAGAAAAAAGAATTTCGATTGATTGATTCTCTTATGCATTATGCATTGAGTCTGTGCTGCGGCCATAAATTTGCATCGAGAAAGGCTATGAACGTGAAAATAATCAAGAAAGTAAGTCTGCTTATCAAGCAAATAAACATGATTGATTTTTATTTATGGATCCAATCAATTATATTCAATCGTTCACGAGCAGACCACTATCCTATCGTGAAAATAAAATTGGGATGAATTGTGATCGGAATTATTGTTCGTATTATGCTATTAGGGCTATTGTGTTTGCGGAATAAAACGATCTATACGGTATCTGAAGATAAATTTGAGACAACTTTAAATATAAAAATCTAATTATAAACCACTTGAAAGATAATTTTATTAACTATGCTCTTTTATGTACAATAATTACTTGCCATAAGTTCTATATAAGAGAGACATCTTAGAAACGACTGTAAGATATTCTATGTTTCAAATGTCTTTAGAATATCTCTAAGATGTATTATACATATTTACTTTCAGAATAAGATATTTCCTGAATATGTCTTATATGGGAAGTGTATTCATGATTTAGTCATTATAATAAACTGATGATATCTTAAAAATGTTGAAATATATTTCGTATATTTTCGATTTCCATTGTATAGGTATATAGGTATATAGCTGTATAGGTATATAGCTGCAACTGTCAAATTATGTAATAATACATATCAAAATAAATATTAAATTCTTCCTGAAACAAAGGTTTAGTTTTCAGTATGTCTGTGTGGGATATTTATGTATGCATGGGGTATGCATTTAAAAAATTAACAATTAAATTACAAAGATATGTCTTCATAATATACGTACAATACGTAAATGTATATGACATATATGTGTTGAAAGTTGAAAAATGCAATTTATCAATATAGTGATCAAAATTTTTTTTAATCAAAATAGAATATTCTAGAAATGTTTTATATTAGTGATAATTATAAATGTCCTGAGTTAATCATATGGATGATTTAATATTTTGGATCAGAATGAGATCAATCTGATCAAATTAGGATATCCTAAGGAAATACATTGCTATGTGAATATATAAAATATCCTTAGAAAAAAGGATCTTGCTGTAGTTTACATCCACCTTGTCAGCGTGGCAATATTTTGCGGTTACAGGTTTTGGGCCGTCACGTCCTTTCTCTGGTTCTTAATGCTTATTATGTGGAACACATAGATTCACAGATTTCTGATAGGTTGAAATTCTTATTCTCTGTTCCCTGTTCCTTTTATTATGTGGAGCCCTTTATGTTTAATAAACAATAAAAACAAAATGATGATTACAAGCGCATGAGCATCCAAGGTTGCGTTCTATTTAACGCTCACATGCTAGAATCATTTCATCCTTGTCATTCAGATGTTAAATAAGGACAAATGACACTCGCGAATGTTGCAGCGTAAACCAAAGGTTTGCGTCACAAGCTCCAACATGCTCCAACATCATGCTCCTACCACAGCTCTTACTCACTCTATCATGCATTGGAATGAGTAAGAGCTATGGTAGGAGCATATTACATGTTGGAGCATGCGATGCGAACAAACTTCAAGACTGCGTTCCGTTTCACGCATAATGCGCATGATGCATCATTTATCCTTGTTTAATATGAATAGCATAACAGTGAATAACAAGGATAAATAATGCAGCATCATGCGTGAAGTGGAACGCAGCCTAAATCTATTGCAGCCGTTGTTTTCTTACGTCATGCAGATGGTTGTCGTGGTCGAGTTCGATGGGATAATTTTTATAAATATAAACGATGACGTACAAACGTAAAAAGACTCACAGAGGTGACAAGCATTTGAAGAAGAATTGGCAAACGAAACGGAGGAGGAAGGATTTGGACGAGGTGAACCGCGTCAGTTTTGTCTAAACATAACCTCCTCGACACATGCTCGGCCCTTCCTGTTCTTCACGTCTTGCGATCATCGCCTCGACAAATAATACTGATTATTTCTAGATTGACGAGGATCTGAAGGAAGAGAACGTGAGGAAGTTGTTAAACCAGGAAGTGGACTTCGATAAGCCGGGAGCGGCCCAATATTATTGCGTACATTGCGCGTAAGTTTGCAGTTATAGACTTATAACAGTCTAACCTAAAAATTCAAATCGATAATTGTTGAGTTTAATTTCTTCACCTCTGATTTTGATAAAATTAGTTAGTCCCATTCGACGTATTCTTGCATGAAATAAACGAATCTGCCGAAAAAAATTGTCACTTTTTTGCCAGATTCGTTCATTTCATACAAAAACGCATTGAATGAGATTAATTTTACTAAAATTTGAAGCAAAGAGGTTAAACTTTACAATTACCATCAAATCGAACATATGGGGCGTCAAATACACGCTTCGCATGATCGACTCAAGATCTATATATGTCAATGAATATAATGGGCTACAGATTGCAGAGCACAGAGTGTAGAACGCAGAAGATTGGAAGTTGAACTTTTGTGTGTGATCTGCGTTCTATATCCTGCGTATTGTGGCAGGTGCCCTTAATTGAAGTATAGTTCACTTGTGATCTTTAACCTGTATTTTGCATGCTGTATAGTTCTGGCTGGAAAAGAAACTTGTTAATAAGGAAATTTTTTTGTATGAGGAAATCTAGATGGAAAAAGGAATTTATATAAAAAATTGATTCAATTTTTGTTTTGCGCTATATTACTTAAAATCTATCCTACAATGTGCTTTTTTTTCTTGTTTTTGCTATTTTTTACATCTTATCTTCTTATTTCTTATCCGATTTTTTTATTTATGTTGCCTGAGTTAAAGTTAATAAATTTCGAAAAAAACAAGAAATACAATTGCCGATAAAACGATTGCAAAGGAGAAAAAAATAAAAGATAAAAAGCAAAAAACAGGAAATAAACAGCACATTGTAGAATAGGCTTAAAGGATGTAGCCATGATAGAAAATACTTCATCCGAGGCATCATATTGGAAAAGAAATTGAAAAAGAAAGCACGTACAAATACTAGACGTTCTGAAGTAATATAAGATTTGTAATTCTGGATTCAAACTGTATTTACGTCTGTTGCCTTCCTTCGTATTTTTATTAACCTTTCGAAATTAATGCCAATAAAGTGAATTAAAAAGGCTCTAAAATTTAACAATAAAAACTTAAGGAAATTTGCCAATGTGCCTACACAAAATGTTCAGTATGATAACAATGATTAATGTGTTCAAAAATATAATTACGTATACGTTTCGACAACAATATTGTGTTCTCTTCAAAGTGCAAAAAATACATAATCTTCTAATATACGTTGAATTCGTTGAACATGTTGAATTAGATATGTATTGTATAAAATATTAAAAGTGTAAAACATCGTTAAACTGTATCTGTAACACAATTACTGACAAAATCTATGATTTCCAAGATCCATTTAAACCTTATATCAATGCGTATGTACTTGAGTATCTATATTAAATTTTAAACAGTAAAAATTTTTATATTTTTATATAATTGTGTGAATTATAATGCCTATTAAACGCTCCACTTTTTCAATAATAAGGAATAGTTTTGCATAGATGCACTTTACAATTTCTCATTATCACTTTTGCATTTCATACTTAGCAGGATCATCTTGTGAAAACACTGATCACTAATGAAAAAATGTATTAAATTTTAATAAATAATTGTTTGAATAGTATTAATTTAATAATAGTAATATTTATTTATGGAAAATAAATACTTGTTAAATAAAATGTAATAATAAGTAAATCAAATTAATGATTCTTATACCAAATAAATATATATTTACATTTAAGTAAATATTCATCTGGCACTATTCGAATAAATATTATTAAAATTTGATACATTTTTCTCTTAGTGAAGGTAAAAATTAAACTATGCATTCACAGAAGGATTAATTAAAAGGCAATAATTAATTTCGAAGAACCGAAATGATACAACTCGCATAAAAAAAAGAATGAATACTAAGTTTATTTTAATAAAAATAATCAAAATTTGTAGATATTCAATAAAAAATTGAATTGTTTGATATTTTTGTTTAAAATAGTAATTGCTACAATAATATAATATGTACAAGAATTAAGAACTAATAGTAAATTCAAATATAATGCAATTTTTATCTTAACACTTATATTAAGTACTTCACAGACTAAGTTAAATTATTTTTATTTTTATTTAAATATTTAAACTTTTATTCAAATAATCACCCAACATATAGCCCAATAAATTCATCAGCTTCAGAGAATTAAGAAAAGGAAAGAGAATATGTGTGAATAGCTAATGCTCAGAATTATGTGAGTATTATATGAATTACATGATTATGTCATGCAGAATTACAAATCTTTGGACAAGACTATTCTAAAGAAATGTATCAAATAACTTCATCGAGAGCCTCTTGAAAAGAATCGTCTATGAAAAAGGGAAGTACTATAGTATACAAATGTAAAAAAAAAAAAATTTTAAGAATATTGACCAAATTTCTTACAATTTGTTTTTTAATGGTAAATCAGATATAATTTAATAATAATTGCGTTACGCATGGTTCGCACAATTCTTTGACTTCGTGTAAGTAATATTATTTTTTCATAAAATTGTGATTTTTCGATATAATTATAAAAATCTAATTGTAATTATATAGCAAATCGAACAATTTGATGACAAAAATTCGACAAGTGGACATCTAATAGTTTGATCATTAACTTATATATTGAAGTATTTTCTTTCATACGTTTTTTCGAATAATTTGTATCATATGATTAATTGTGTCGATGAGGACCCAAACCAAGGACCAAAATGTATACATGTATATATGTATTTACTTTCTTAATAAATTACATTTAAATTATATTCAAACATCCTATGGCTCATATCGGCATTGCTTATTATTTTACCTTTAACAATAAGAACTTAATTTGATTTTAGGAGATATTTTATAGACAAAGCTGCTCTGCATACTCACTTCAATACTAAAGGACATAAACAACGAATGAAAGCACTCGAATTAGAGCCGTACACTATCCAAGAGTCGGAAAGAGCAGCAGGCAAAGGAAGTTACATCAGGCCACACAAACGAAAGATTGAAACCATTACACAGGAACATCTGGATATAAATGCTGCGTCAGATGCTAAAATAATGAAAGTAAACGAATAGAGTTATCTTATAATTCATTTCGAATTATTGTAGCTTTACTGCGATGCAAGAAAGAAGAGAAAAAATTTAAATTAAAGAAAATTGCAATGATTAATAACGTGTATAGATTTACGTACACTTTAAAACATACATACAGAGCTTTGATACGTGATGTTCATCGAAGGACTTCCCACCCACTAAACTTTGAGAGAGATTACAGTTCAGCACTGTACATTTCCGGTAATAAGGCTTACAAATCGTTTGCGTATCTGTCGCCATATTTAGACTTTGATGAGAGATTCGCCAATATAGACAAATTACAGAAAAATATCGCATTGCGCGGGATGGATGTAGATATCATTCTATTGAAGGAAGCATGGGATTTCTATACAAAAGTGGTTGCGGACAGATATGCATTAGAAAACAATAACAAGAAATTGACAGATCGCATGAAAACTTTACTGGAAAATGTCGAGCATACTGCTGAGCAGGAACAAGAAATGCTCAAGTTGCGTACACAGCTCAAGATCATACGGCAAGATTTAAAGATGATGAAGAAAGCGATGTGGGACCTGGATGAAAATGTAATAGAAAAGGTCTCGAAGTTACCGAACGAGTTGGATCCTAGAACGCCTGTCGGCGAACCGGTGATATTGAAGAGTGTTGGCAACTTGCCGGAGATATCGGAAAAGAAGAGAAGTCATCTCGATATTGGGACTAGTCTAGAGCTGCTAGAATACAAGAATCCTATGTGTTATTTCCTAACCAACGACGCAGCTTTGTTCGAGCTTGCTATACTGGCACACGCAGGCCGAGTTCTAGGCGAAAACAACATGATTAAGATAGTCGGTACTGATTTCAGCCGCAGTTTTGTGGTAGAGGCTTCCGGTTTGAATCACGAGGATCCTATGACCACTTTTGTGATAGAGAATCATAACGAAGTCGAGAGAGATTCGTCAAATCGCATGCATCTGGTCGGTGGCGCAAGCTTGGCCTCTTTCCTGGCATTGCATACAAAGCAGCTGATAAATCCCAAGAATTTCCCGCTCAAGTACTTTGCCACCGGTAAACAATATATACCATCGCAAGATTCGCACACTTATGGCTTATTCACCGTATGCCAGGCTTCTGTTGCACATTCCTTCATCATGGTGAAAGATGCAAAAAGCGAGGAATACAAAATTTTATTCGAAGAACTTTTGGAGATTGTATGCAGATTGTACGATGATCTGTGCGATCATTATCGCGTCGTCATGCGACCCGCGTCCGAGTTGCAATCTTCTGAAGAAATGCGCGTATCTTTCGAGATGTGGTCGCCATTCATGAACCGATATATTGAGATCGGTCACGTATCTACATATGGCGATTATTTCAGCAAGAGATTACTGATTGTCTATCAAACATCCACTGGCAGGGAGTTCCCTAGCATAATATCAGGCACCATTCTCTCCGTTCCGCGTCTACTAGCTTGTCTGCTCGAACAGAATCCCGACAGATTCATGATTCCATTAAAGATTGCCGAATTTATACCGTCAGACAATTATGTTATGTAAATTAGTCATGAAAAAATATATAATTTTGTCCATGATATTGCTCTTAAGATATTATTTTATTTCATAAAAAAATGTTAAGCAAACTTAAAATTAACAGAAAGAGCAATTAAAAGAAGGCTAAAAAGGAGTAAAAATAGTAAATAATAGACGTAATATAAATAATAATATGAATGGTTCATATTTTGTAGTGAAAAAACGTTTTTGATTTTGATTTTTTTTTTTTATTTGATTTTTATCAATTCTAAACAAAGGTAAAGTCAAAACCATGATATATAAATTATTCTATTATAGAGTTCACACTTGATATTCTAACAATAAGTTAATACAACAGAACAAAAGTTTAATAAGAGACCATGTCATATATTGTTAATTACAAAATATATAAATAAGTTAAATAATAAGTACCCCAGTAAACGAGAATGGATTGAAATGGATTAAAATGGATTCAGATTTTCAAATACGGATTCATGAATGTTAAAATGAATCCTTTTTAATTCTGAATGCATTTTTAATCATTTATAAGAATTGCATAAAGCATATCTCTATGCTTTTCAATCCAAAAATAATATTAGCATTTTCTGTGCATCGTGAATACTACTCAATTCAAAATTGTGAATAGAAAGTACGGTTTTTAATTCAGTTAAATTCAAAAATAATATCAGCAATTTCTGTGCATCGTGAATATTACTCAATTCAGAATTGTGAATAGAAAGTATATTTTTTTAATTCACTTAAATTCAAAAATAATATCAGCAATTTCTGTGCAACGTGAATACTGCTCAATTCAATATTCTGAATATGAAATGCAATTTTTCAATCTAATTGAATAAAAAAAGTTTTTATTTAAAAATGAACCATAAATGTTACTTAAATTATTTAAAATTATAAGTAGGAAATTTTTCGTTTTAATCTAAGTTAAAAAAAATTACACGTAAAAATTAAACGTAAAAATAATTGAGCTATGTTCATTTGTTTCTCTTTTATTAGAAGTAAAATGAATGATTGATGTGAACACTCGCAAACTAAGTCAAATATTAGACTAATCACGGTGACATCGGCCAAGCGAAATTAGATTATTTAACACTTACCCAATGTTGTTTCATAGTAATATAAATTGTTTATACTTTATTATATCTGTTAAATGATGATATTTTTATTATATCTATAATTTCGTTACTAGTTTAGTTAGTTGTAACTGAAATAGAGAATGAATAACACATTTTTCCAATTGAAGAAGTGGTGTATCGGGTAACGTAGAAGATTCATAATCCAGAAGTCCTAGGTTCGAATCCCACTAAGATGCGTTTTTTAGAATATCAATTTGAAGTAGTTAATGTCAGATATAATTATTATAAATGTTTTAGGAATAAAATTTGTAATCTTTAAAGATGAATGTTTTTTTTTTTTCGAATATTAAACTAGTGTCAGCTCGGATCCAATCCATTCAATCCGTTTTCATGGATTTAAAGTATGCATTAAAAAAATTTTAATTCATTTTAATCCATTCTTATTTGCTGGGACGTCTATAATTAAAATGAAGATAACAAATTCATCGAGGCGAGAATTCTGTCAAATCCAAAGAAAATAATGTACAATCCGTCTAATCAGATATTATAAAAAAGATTAATCAATCTATGAAAATAATCAGAAGAAATATTTCAATAAAGTAAAATAAAATAGAAAAATAAGAAGTCGTAGGCTTATGAATTTTGATGACCAAAAATGCATAATTTTATCGTGCGAAGCATTTCAAATAGTCTTATTATTATTGATATTTTCTAAGGAAGACTGTTCATCGTGTATAAAGTCAGTAGATAAATGATATAAGCATAAACATATAAGATAGATCCACAAACGCTAAAATTTTTCTTTCAATAAATCTCAATAAGTTTCAATAAGTAATTTTTCTTTCAAGTAGGAATCACGCAGCGTGAAAACGTTAGCTACAGTTAAGCAACTATCCCCTCCTTTTCATGGAGCGATAAATCGCTAACTATTGGATTTATAATCATTGATAAAATTGTTTTTTTTTATACATTTAATTCCTGTGTTTCTTTTATACATTTAATCCTGTGAAACTAAAATAAAAATGAGTTTTAAAGTGCGTTTACGCTGCTCAAATAACATTTTGTCAGCAACATTGCGGAACAGATTGCTATCAGTAGTAGCCAAAAAGATTAGTTTCGTCCGATTTTTGGATGAAACACATCTGCGTCGTCTACCAACTACTTTCCGCTGTAGTTGGACCTATCCGAATTTCAAGCGGCAAAACGACGGCTTATAAGGGATCGTGCAGAATAAGGAAAGCTGCTAGCATTTTGACGCTGCATGAAATTGCACTTTTAGCTAATTCATCCTAACGCTAATAATAATATAACCGCTATCGAATATTAACAAAAGCGATCGCGCGTGCTTATTGGCCCGAATCTGCAGCTAAATTCGATCAGAGTAGTAGAAGCCTTGATATCCTGATTACTTCTTTCACTGGCATTCAGGAACAAACATTCAACCGGACATCTCAAGGTAAGAAATTTCTTTCCATATTTCAGCAATTGGAATCTGCCGCCAATGAACTGCCTTTAGCATGTGTCCCACATATCCGCGTTCGCGCGCACCCATCACACTCAAATCTTAGCGGTTAATCCATTCTTCATGTGGTTACATAGTGCATGTTGCGTATCTTCACTATTTTTACAGCATAGGGAAAGCGGTACCATCAAATGTCCTGAATGTTGTACTTCCTTGTCAGAAAACGAAAAAAGAAATTATCAAAGGATTTTACAGTATTATATTCATTCATTTGGGACTTCCTGAACGTTTCGAAGCCTGTAGTGTATTAACTGTCACTCTGCATGCTGTCGCAAGTTGCCTGACTATCCCAAAGTATTAGAGAGATTCGTCGCTTATCTAGGGAGGACGGAAGAGCAACCGTCGAATGATTCGAAATCCACTATAATTGGGATATCTAGCTCGTTTTTAAGTTTCAATCGGCAATTCGGACAAATTCTACTACGACTCTCTTTGATAAGCGGAATCGCGAATTTCGTATCACACCCATA
>NW_017259333.1:105592-128416 GCF_001594045.1 Atta colombica | reverse complement strand
ATATATATATATATATAGAGAGAGAGAGAGAGAGAGAGATTCTAGTGTGTGCAGTTGGACAGTGTCTCTTTCTAAATCTCTGTCCTCTATCTATGAATTGTTTATAAGGAGAAAGCTATATCAACTGTGAAACACTAAACATGGAACAATATTCACAGTCCATTCTTTTTATTTCAAAATTGTCTTAATGTCTTAAAATATTAATACAGTCCTCGGATTGATTTATGACATCTTAAGACTGTACTTAAGACAGTCTTAACTTGTGCAAGAAAAGAGTATTAACTTCACGACGCGAAACAGATTGATATTCATAATCTATTCTTCTTACATTTGAGGTTGTCATCACATGAGGCGTAATCTGCGAGAAACCAGAGAGAAACTAGAGAAAAATCTAAGAGAGGACATGATGGCCAAAACCTGTAACCGCAAAATGCCGCGCATTATTGCCCTCTAATAAAATAGATGTAAACTACATAGCAATGTCCACTTTTCAAGGCTGGAAATGATAAATCGATATTTGATTTATATAATTGTGTTTGCAATTGTCGGTTTCCGACCTATCTCTATTTCTTCGTGTATCGCTAAAATTTTTGAAAAATTAATTATGCGCCATTTTGAAAGGTATATCAAACTAGATAATATTCTACCGGAGTCTCAATTCGGTTTCAGAAAGGGATGTTTTTGTGACCATTGTTTGGCCTATATTAATTTGGAAGCCTACAAGATTTTTATGCAGGGCAACTCCTGGAGGCTTTATATATATCTTGAATATAAAGGGGGCATATGACAATGTTGGATCTACTCTACAATGAGTTGAATAATACGAATATGTGTAACTTATAAATCTTATTTTTAATTTTTTTTGTCGTATAGATTAATAAGATTCTACAATAACAATATCTTACTTGCTATTAGAGTAAAGGGGACTCCCACAGGGCTCTGTTCTGAGGGCTCTTTACTTTTTAATATTTATATTAGGAAAATAATTTTCAAAATTCCACATTATTGCAATACTATTCAATTTACTGACGATTTTATTCAAGGATAATAATCCTGTGTTAGTAAACAACTATCTGGCAGAAGCTTTTTATGATCTTCACAGTTGATTGGATTCGATTAACCTATCACAAAGAAATACATAAAATCCAATATACGATTTTCCATCGAACCAGCAAATTTCAGATTCCGGAATCAATTACACTCTTTAATACTCAGATTCTCTTTAGCAAATCTATTTGTTATTTGACTTGTTATGGACTTAAACCCAAGTTTAAGATGGAAAAATCATATCATGTTTTTAAAGAATAAATCTGCATAATTAATGAATATTCTGAAATAGATATCAATACCTTCGTGGGACATCAGTTTCTCTATGTTATTAAAATTTATTAACGCAACTTTATTGCCCAATTTGAATGGGGGGGGGGAGACTTTTTGGTTCATTAATGCAGTCAACTCATCATGACATCATTAGCAATTTATTGTGTACTGCTTATAAAATGGTCCTGGATCTCCTGAGAGTCCAACAGAGTTCATTGGAAATTTTCGAGACAAAAATCCTATTTATATGATTAATAAATTATCTGAGGGTTTCTTACTCAAGTGTATTCAGTTAAAGTATCATAAGATCATTAATAAATTAATTAACATATCAACATTGTTTTCATCAGGTAAAGTTGCAAAAAGATCCCCTTTATATTGATAAATTGAATAAATTAAAACCTTTAAAACACTTTATATCCTCTTTATACCATCCAACTTTCGCCTACTCGCTGCATCAGGGTGCCTCTATGATTTCAATTGATTTTGATTCCGGTATATTAACTAAAGAGTGTGGTAATCCAAGTAGGACTTCCTCGAAGCTAACGGCTTTTAGAGCCAACTCGGATCAAGAACTAAATATTTATACCAATGAATCTAAAAACTCTAAATAATAACAGTCTCGTAGGCTCCCAGTTTGGATCCCAAAATTTAACTATAAGATATAAGTTGACATTAATATAAGATATAAGTCACTTGTCCAGTTCCTTTGAAGCAGAAGCTTGGGCAATTTTGAAGGCCATTGATTACATCTTAGTAAACGAAATTAAATTTGCGAAATTTGAACAGATTCTTCTCTCAGTTGTTTAAGGGTTATACAATCCGGTTACCCCAAGAAATTTAGATTATGTCTATTATAATATATGATATCCAAAATAAAATTTATAGTTCCCAATATAAAAAACAAAATATAAATATTTGTTTTTCATAGTGCCCTGTTCATGTAGATATTAGAAACAATGAGGAAGCATACAATTGGCCAAATCAGCGGCAACCTCTGATTTGACATTGATTTCAGACAATTATCTTTAACCGACAATTATCTTTAACTGAAATTCTTGATGAATTAGATAAATCTTTTTTTAATAAATCCTAATTCTAATAAAGGTAGATATTTTATTAGGAATTGATTCCTAATATTGATTTAAGACTTTTCAGCAAAAGGAAAATTGACAGAAGACTTTACTTTAGCGGTGAGATTAATAACGAGCTATACTTTTACGAATGCTTTTTTAAGATAAGCTGTAAAAATGACCCAGTTTATATTGTGGATATCCAAGATCTGAACCATACTTTTTGAGTTTGTCCTAACATTAATCCCGAGATCAGATTGGAATTGATATAATCTCTTGCTTCTATTGAAATTTCCCTTCTTTTTCAATCGATTATATAGTTGCTCAAACTAATATTAAACCAATTAATTTTTTATATCTTAGGCCATGATTCCTTTTGTAAAATTAATGTTTTATATATCTATATATACGGTCTTTTGCCTATATAGATATTTACCATCTTTCGCCTTTAAAAAGGATAAATACGACTGGCTGGAGTCTATATATTTTATTTATTCGTTCGAACTAGATGACTCTGAATTAGAATTATGAATTAATCTGATTTCTTTTGAAGCATAAGCCGAATCTCTATCTTGGAAGAGGTTTTAAGTTAGATGATTGCAAGATCAACTCATGATACTATGACCCGACAGGGACGGAAATTCATACAAGGAAAATAGAAGAAGATATGGACTCTAAAACTCTTATATCAAGCAAATTGGTATATCTGAGGTGGCAGCTGTACGAGCCAAAAGTAAATGAATTTCTTAATTTTTTTTCAATTTTCTCATGAAATCTAATGCAGTTGAGGTCCTTTGTGCGTACTTTAATTTATGTACTAACACTTTTGCAATCCATAAATCCAATTCGGAGATTTTTCACTGAAGTGGAAATGATGGTAAAACAGGCGGCCTTAGCATCTCCTTAAGAAAAATCAATAAAACATTCATATCACAACATCATAAAACATTCGTATTGCTCAAAAGGTAATTAGTTGATGATTAGAATACGAATTGTAAAACTTAAAGAGACGATTTTTATATTAAAATATATCAGTAATGTTAGTAAAATCTTTATTGTATCTCCTTGAGATTACAAATATATACAACACACTTATATTATTATCTATACGCACTCTTATCCTAACCTATCTTACACTAACTTATCCTTAATCTACTTTAACGTATCTGTCTTTCTCCCTGCGCCGACCTCCGCTTCCGTTATACCTCTTCCATTCTCAAAAACTACAATTCATCAATCCTCTCCGCAGAGCTTTCTTCTCTTTCTCTCTCTCCCCCTCCATCCTTCACCCTCCCTCCTCTCATTCCTTAACTCCTTCTCTCCTCCATCTCTCACCTCTCTCTTCCCCCAAAATACCTATCTACCTATAATCTCCTGCCAGCCTCCCTTCATACTCTACGCTCCAACTCCTACATTCTTCCCATATATGCTCCCATGTTTCCATCCCACTCCCACATAGTCTACTTCTTTTCCTTTTCTCCTTTCCAATATCTCTCTCTTCCTTCATCTCATTCCCTAATCTAAAGCTAGCTATCTTCCTACAACTCCTCTTTCCTTATCCTTTCCTTAAATATGTCGGAAATCCCCTTTCTCTTTATCCACCTATATCATCTATTATACTTCGCTTTCCTTATTTTTTTCTATCTTTTCTTCTTCTGCATTTCCCTATCCCTTTTTTCCAGGTTCTTCGAATCTAAATCCTTCTTTCTCTAGGCTTCGCCAGCTTTCCAATTCCAGCCCCTTGTCCCGAAATATTGTTCCTTTCCTTTCTCCCAACCTTCTAATTTTTTCCCATTCCTTACATTATCTTTTATCTCTTCCAAACATAACTGTGCCAAAAAACTATCCCCTCTCCCTTCAATATCTCCTCAAATGTTCAAGACTTTTTTCCTTCTTTTCCTCTTAGCTTTTCCCTTTGCATTCCCTTATCATGTAACTTGGTGTCTTTGCCTCCACTCCTACCTCCACCTTAAATATCTATCCTGCAACTTCTCCTCTCTTTCTTTTCAGTCCCAGTCTTTCTTTTCCATCCTCACCATAGCCCATACCAATGCATCAAATAACTATATCCTTCTCTTTCAATCATTGCTGAATCTCCTTTTCTCAATCCTCCATACTTGTCCCATCACTACCGCCGTTTTCGTTACGCCTTTCCTTTACGTGCTCCTCTTCCTGCTCCCCATTCCTTTGCAACATATATTCCATTTGAATTTCTTTACCTCTTCTATATCATCTTCACCTTGTTGCTTCTACCTTTTCCTTTCTGAATGATTATTTTATCTCGTTTTTTTCCCTATTTAGCTCCAATTCCTTTCAATATACTCTTCTAATCATATCTCTTTACCTCTTTATCATATTTCTCATGTTCCCTTCATCCTCCGCCAGTAAAATCATATCATCTGCATAAGCCAAACCATGTACCTTCTTGTCTTCTAGCTTCATTCCCCACCCCCCCTCCATTTAACTTTTCCCATCTCTTCCTCCAGATCTGCCGTCAGTATATTAAACAACAAGGGACTCAACGGACATCCCTGTCTTATATCAGTAATGTACATTTAAGAAATATATACATAATATACATAGATTATCCTTTTGTATACGATATTATTTATTATTATTAAGTCACTATTTTACAAGGTACCGATCGATGTAATGCAAAACTTCGAAAGCGACTTCTACCATAATAAGTATAATAATCATCCATTCCAAACGTACGTGATGACGATCGCTCAAGTGCAACGACAAAATGCTCACTAGTTCCAAACAATGATTTAATCTCTCGTTCATCACCTACATAATCAATAAATATTTTAAAAAGCTAGAAATATATAGAAGTCAACAAAATGTGTATCAAACACTTACTTTCGTACGTTTCGCGATGCTAAAATATCCGCAGATTTGTTGATACAAACGTTCCAAATCGTCTCGTTCCCAGTAGAAATCAGGTGTATCCAACAGATCCGACGTTAAATTGATACGGTGTCTGAGAGCGAACAATTCACCCTGTTTTCTCAACACCTCGTGCTGCGTCATCTGAATCTTCTTACCAATTTTTAGATCTTCCGTAACAAATTCAATTGAATCGACATAACGATTTAACGATGCCTCCCATATACCTAACTTGACAGATTGTGCCATGGCATTGGAAAACGTGTATTTATCCAAATTTCCTGCTTCCTGTGCGAGCATAATATCGCCATCCTTCAAGTGACTCTTTTTCCTGTTAGATTCCGAGAATTACTGAATTTTTTTAAGCACTCACATTTGTCCAAGTTTTTCACAGTTTATTTTATACGTGGAATCCATGAATAAAAAGTATTTAGTAACAAAAAATAGAGATACCCGGAATCCGCATAAGTATAATTCATTAACTCGCTTTCAGTTTGAATCAATTCTTCTGTGTAACGATTTTGCTCGTAACGTCTCAAAAATTGTAATACGTTGCCACATTCGAGATCAGAAATATTCCACATAACAATGCTACCTTCTCGGAAAAAAAAGATCTCTCGTGGTTCATGTCCCACTTCATATTTGGCCACCGCATGTATAACATCAGGTAAAGCTGCAAAAAAAAAAAAAACAGTTCAAAATACAGAACAAATTTAATTTTAAATTTTATAATTTAGAAGCAGTAGGAAGGATCTCATTTATTTTAATGAAACAAAAGTTTTAATTGCTGTATAAGTAAATGCATTTTATTTCAATATATTTGTACATTTATTTGTATATGAATATGTGTGTATGTATATTTACAAATGTACATACAAAATCTTAATTCATAAAAATATCAAATTTATGGGTAAAAATATTAAAAATATTATTTCGAGAAAGAAATGATATAATTATAAGATATAACTGCATAGTAAGCATGGTTGCTACGCGATAGAATTGATTTCACATATCAATCAATTAAAAATGGGCTATCACAAGCACCTAAACCAGTAGCCACACCGCCTTCATTATCAGTGGATAATTTTGTTCTTAACATATGACCAGCCTGTTTATTTATTATAATATTCTTATTATCTCCAATGATAATACCGAATATACCTAACTCTGAGACTAATTCTTTCATCTCTAAATTCATATTTCCATTTCCACATTTCACAACATAATTTCTGTGCACTGGTGGATAAATTCGATCCATAAGAATCCAAGCTACTCGATTTTGTTTAGATTTTACAGATTCTAGAAAATTTTTGATATCTATCCCGTACAAGTTATTACAACCGCCTTCTCTCTGCGGCTTTAACACGAAATTACAAGGGTTTGAAATACCCATATCTACAGCAGCATTTCCAAATTCATCAAAATCCAGTGGATAAAGACCTGAAACAAAAAAATCATATATTTTTGTTCATACAATTTAACTTTACAGGCACGTAGATAAATAAGAATATCACATGTTGCAATGCTCTAATATTAATATCAGTAATAATCTTTTGTAATTTATTTCAATAAATTAGAAAACAATTACTTACCAGTAAATACTTCTTTGACTTTTGCTGCAGTTTTTTCATCTTTTAAGAAACGTGCAACCATACCGGGCTTTGCAAGAGTTTGTTGAATTTTCTTTGTACCAGCTAAATGATATTGAATGCTCGGACATTTGATCGCTAATGATCTCTCGATCAGCAACCTTACATCCCATTCTTTTTGAGTGTGATACTGATCAGGCTCATAACCGCACCTGTAGTAAACTACTGCTACGACATAACTACTTACTATTAGCTCCTTATTGGGACCCAGTCTCGCAGTAGTCACTAATTGCGTTAAATTTCTGCGAATTACTTTTATATCTGAATTCTGCTTACGAATTTCATATTCATGAAAGCGCTGATCGCAAATATTATATGTAGTGTCTTCAATAACAAACAAAATAACTGCTCTGCAAACAATTATATGCTTTTAAATATGAGAAAATCGAAATAATATTCAAACGATACAGATAACATAAAATAATGTAACAATCATTGGATTTAAAATTAAATAAACAATAAATTATAAGATTAAAAATAGATATTTATAGAAATTACAAACATACTGTGGATCGCCATATAAATTCCATGCTTCTATAAAACTAGAACAAAGTGCTTGTAGAGCATTATTTTCAGGAAGATTTTTTAGCTCAGCCGCATAGCCAAGTTCCTGCAAGACAAACTTGTGTAGCTGCATAGATGCAGGTCCTAACCAACCAAATCCAGAAGCAATTGTATTTATCTCAACTTGCTTCCAGCAACAGTGAGACTTGAGCATTTGAATATCTTTCTTGGGACAACTTGTGTCTAACATTAGGTCTGAGCGTAATATGCCAAGAGATATTTTCTGAGCAACACCTTCCTTGTGAATAATCTTATAGATATTAAATAAATTTTTAGTAAAATCATCCACTTTTATAGTCTCACGCAAAGTATCTTGTAAAAAATCATAATCATGAGCTACTCTATGTATGAGTATATTCAAAATGATCTGAATATCACAGGCATTATAGAACTCCTCTCGGGGAAATGGTGATGGAAAAAGCGTAAACGGTGCGAATTGCAAGATATCTCTATCAAAAACTTTTTTCGATCTCAAACATATTCCATGTATAAGCGCCCAATCCTTTGCTTTATCTATTAATTCTTCTAATTCTTCTTTTGGCAAATCCAGTGGAATAGGCAATTTCATTGTTGCTTGTTTGTCTTCCTTCATTCTTTCAAACTGAACTGTGAGCTTCTAATTTCTAAGTATTAGAAGCATACTATTATTTTTTTGTATTTCTAGTTAAAAATCGGAATTCATTTTTGATATTTCTTTATAAAATACAGTATACAGATACAGAACTTGTTATATTATACCAGGCTTGCCAGCTAATTGGACCTACATTATACATAAACTTAATGTCTATTATGATTTGCAAAAAAATAAAGCATTCTTTACAATCACAGATTTGAGATATTAGTAATAAAAATTATGATAATCATTATATTCGATTATGCTTAGTCTATTATATGATTTTGTAAAATTGATGGTAATTGTTTAGTGTATACAAAAATAGATAAAAAATATTCCAATCGACGTATTCTTTTCGTAAAATAAACGAATATGATAGAAAAAAGTATCGCTCTGCCCCGAATGCCTGCATGAACCGAAATACTAATCGTTACAGTTGATAACCGTTCAGATCAGGAAATCTATCGTAGATATGAAAAATTGAAAAAGACCCTTCTCTGTTTTCAATTTAACATGCAAAGCGAGATTCCTTTCTCTCTCAAAAAAAAAGAGATGTTAAGTCGATACTCATAATATCGAAGTTTATTGTCTATTGTTGTCGCTTTTCCGCGATACTGGGGATCGATTCTGTATCTTCAAACAAGATGAAAATTACAAAAATGAGCAAATTTACTTGAAATTATTAGTATTCTAGTATTCTAAATTCGCTCACTTGTGTAATTTTCACCTCGTTTCAAGATATAGAATCGATCCCGTGATTGGTTCCATGGTGATTCTTTCGCTTACTAAAATGAGAAGCTGTCATTGTGGAGATCATATGCATGATCTCCATTGACAGCTATATATTATAACACTTCAAGTGGAGTTAAGTGTAAATATTAGTTGTAATTATTATAATTCTCTCTTATAGAGAAATGTATTAGTAAAATAATCTGTATTACAAGTAACAAGTTTGTACAATAACGCATTCGAAGTTTGTAAAACGTTTCTAAAGACCATGTATAACCTTAATCGTTACATATGACATGGCACATTGATTTTATCCACTATACGTAATTTGATTTACAGATATATTATTATTAAAATCATAACATATTAATTCCGATTTAGAAACGACAGAAAGCTTTAGTTCCTTGATGTTATCATTCGCGCAGCCTCTTCCAAGTACTCGATTTATTAAATCGAGTTCTTTAATAATCGTAGTAATCGAGTTTTTACGAAATCTAAGATCTTACGAAATCTATATTTTGAATACAGAATTATTAAAAAGTACCTTAACAAAATGATGGTTGACAGATATGTCAATTATTTTTAAAGTAGAATTTTATACGAAACTTCTTTATTATAATATTATATAAACACGCAATCATAATAATACTGATTCTAATTAAGAGATGTTAAGTCGATACTCATAACATCGAAGTTTATTGTCTAAGAGATTAGTCCACCCTCAAAATTATACCTTACTTTGAAAGGTGATCGTTAAAAAATTATATACGATAAAAAAATTTTTGTATGGTGTATAGTTTTTAATGATCATCTATTTGTTATTTGTATTTTGATGTACAAAATGTAAAAATTATAATTCTAAAAAACAAAATGGCGGCGCATATTTTTGAAGACCTTCTGCATGTGAAGGCCTCCGCGGAAAACAGCAGAAAAGGTCCAAATGCTGTAGTCAAAAATTAAAAAATTATATTTAATCTGCATTAAATTTGTTAGAGAAATACCTAGCAGAATTTAAAAATATTGAAAAATGTGGACAAAAAATGTGGATAACAAAAAAAAATATATGAGTTATCGCAAAAATTAGATATTTCTTTAAATAATTGAATAACTGCGAATCAAATTTCAAAGCATTTGGATTAATTTTGTGGTAGTTCCGGTGTTTACTATTTTTGAAATGAAACTATTCTAAGAAAAACGCGAGTTTAGTTTCAATAACAATCTCTTTATATTTTAAGTGGACGCACTGATTTTTAACCGAAATACCGGTATAAGCTATATTAAAATTGTGTGCGTCATTTACAATACAAATGTTACTATAACGTTAAATAATGACAGAATAGTTTAACAGCGATCGATTGTTATGCATCGCTTGACATAATCAATTGTATCTTCGTTAATATTGAGAATTTCACTTTTGGATAAAAAATATATAAAAAATATATAAAAATATTCTTAAGCCTCTAAACTATCGATTTAAGCAAAAAATTTCGATTTTTTTGAAAATTTCAGGGTGGATTAACTCTTTAATTGCCTGCTCTTTAAATGCATAAGCATAACCAATAATAATATAAATATGCCGATACTCATCACAAATGACTAATAAGTGGATTAAACCATGGATAATACAGTATACATTCATGATGTGCAAAAATCCACGTTCACTTTGAGTAATTACAACATCTCATGAAATCTCTCAATTGCTTGCATCATTTATATTTCATAAAAATGTAAAATATTCAGAAAATTCAATTAAAAAAGTAAAATAAAAAATTCAATTAAAAGTAGTAAAGATACTTACGACTAGTTGATGTAGAGATTTTACTAGGAATATATAACTGTTGATTCAATAATCCATAAGCTAAAGTTTCCAAATTGTATTCCTCGGCAGTGGCTAATGCTTTCACAGTCCATGCCTAATAGAAATTTCTTTTATACATATTACTCCTTTATTTTAAAAATGACACAACTGAAAAAATTAAGTTTCACAAAAGAGAAAATCTATTTTTCAACTTGATAGAAAATTATTGCCTTATCAAATAATATTGACAGAAAGATATTATTCTAATCTGATTTTAATACTTTTTTTTAATAATCCTTTAAAACCATCTTTTTTTTTGCCACAATTTTAATTTTTGTCTCTTTATGAATTAAATTAGTCCACTTAGGTTTACTAAGTTAGTAAGTTCATTTTTGATAATTAACAGAATGATGTTTATTTAACTCATATATACAACTAAAAAATCATGTTTTTTTTTAATTGTGTTTTATGCCATTTTTTAAGTATAGAGGTGATCTTATTTTTTTCATTATAGTTGTAAAATTAAAGCAATATTCTAATTCTTTACACAATAAACTTACATTAAGCTTTGGAATCTTGTCGTCATTTATTATAGCTCTATTTCTTCTAGATGGTCTTTTTTTTATTTGAAACGTAGATATATTATTTATGATGCCAATTCCATTTTCTTTAACTTTATCCAAGTAGATTGTAGAATTGTAAAAATGTTTCTTGTGAGCTATGCACACATATATAGAAAATTCTGCTTTTATCACTGCTGTCTTTTCTCGCAAAATATTCAAACTCGGTATAATTCTTCGGTATGTATCAATGTCAATTTTACCTCTGCAGTTCGATATCACAAGCCTTTGAATCATTGCGAGAATCATCATGTTACATTATTAAAAGTATATCTATTATGATATACTTTTACCTTATATGCTATTTTTGCACGTGCAAGTAATATTTATGCAAATACCTTTCAAAATCTTTAAATAAAATTGGAAAGAAATTTGTATTAAAACATTTATAACGAATATACGATCATTCTGCGATATAAAATTTGAATATTTATTTATAGAATACTCTTCTCACCTCTTAATAAAAATGCATTTATTCAACGTGCCTTTACTCAGAACGAAAGAATCCGAAAGAAGAAGGGAGCGATTGACCTAACAAAACAAGTTATTAAGCGTTAAAGTTCGAAATGTTAGAGACGGTTAGGTTAGGTTAGGTTAAGCGAAGGATACCTTACGAGAGACAGATCCATAGACTAAAAAATCTATGACACACGATGCTTGTCTTCCTAGGGATCGATTGTATTAATTGTGTATCTCGAAACCTAAGGGTGCAGTCACATGGAGTGAGAAACAACGAAAAAAGAACGGAAAAGATAAATGGTAAGGTCAACCAATCAGAACAATTCCGTTACGTTTTTTCGTAGCTGGATTTCACATGATGAGAAAAATTTTGACGGAAACGGAACGGAATAATCTCAATCTGCCGATAGCATATGAATCCAGCATGATAAAGTATTTATTATAGTATATATGCAAAATATTGGAAATATTTTAACAATTAATACATATATACATATGTGTGTGTGTGTGTGTGTATGTGTAGATTTATATTAGAGTGTGCCTTCCAACAAGCGACACAAATGATACGGTGTGATACAATGGATCATTTTATCCTTGTTATTTGTCAGTGTTAAACAAACAAAGATGACATGACTGTAGCGCACTGTGTCATTTGATAGAAGGCATAGAAACAATTAAAATATACTTATTGTGATTGGTGCTTGAAAGAGTGCTTTAACAATTAATATATTTTTTATTACAATAATTAACGTTACATTTGTGATAATAAGCTGTTCAATCAGAGCTCTGGGATATAATATTGAACTTAAAGCCATTCCACATAAACTTACATAACCGCATAAAGAAAATCATCCAATCATATTTTATGTTTGTCTTTATGACAGAAATGTGATTGGATAATTTTCTTCATGCATTATGAGGTTATGCAAGTTTGTGTGTAGTCCTAACACACAAGAGCTTTGATCGGACGGCTCGTTGTAACGTAACCTACAGATTTGCAGTACTGGCAGTGCATATCAGAACACGGCCTTAGTTAGAATCCTGTAAAATTACTAGATTGGTTAATGTCCCTCAATGTAGATTAACTTTAATCTCGGTTAAACTTAGAGTGCGCTCCCATACGGAACTGCGAATATGCGGAACTGCGGAACGTTTGTGATTGGTCGTGGCTTTATTCCGCCAATTCCGTTCCACTAAAATGTGTTTTCCTATGTCCCATAGAGCTGAATTTGCGGAATGCGCAATTAGCTCTGACCAATCGCAAAAGTTTTCCCGTAGATCACTATCATTAGATCTACTAGAATAATATTAGTCATTGGCTCGCTCATCTTCAAGTTCCGTTCAATGGGAATATGAAATTGAATTTCTGATCGGAAATCACACATACATATAGGAACATTGCTTCAATTTCATTTTGTGTTTGATCCATTTTGATTTACATTTTCGCTTTTCTGTATACTATATATACATTTGTATTCTGATCATATTGACTTTCGTATTTATCTGGAGATTTAATTAATTATCTTCAGAGTATATTCAGATTTCCACCCGAGTGTTACCCAGTATTACTCTATTCTTATATTTTTCGGATGTTAAACAAAGACATAACAACCGGAAAACACCCAGGTGGGAATCCGAGCACGCCTCAGCATGTTAATTAATCATGCGCTTGTAGGAAACAGTTTTCTCCTTTTAAACCAGTTTAATAAGGTTAATTTTTATAAGTATATATACATGTACACGCACACACGCAAGCATCGGCGGAATCGGTGGAATGAAATCACGACCAATTACGAATGTTCTGCAGTTCCACATCCCATGGGAGTGCACCCTTACTCTTCGTCTTTTTCTAGTTCTAAAGATTAGAAAAAGACAAAGAGTAGTTGAACCGAGATTAAAGTTAATCTACGTTAGTGGAAATGGGTAAAGCATGACTTTTAGAATCTCTTTCATCAATTCCATGATAATCGATGGTTAACTCATTCATCATGATTGCCATCATAAGAATTAAACACAGAAGAGGAAGAAAGAGGAGTCGTTCTGGTACATTAAACTGTTTGTTGGTATTTTTGCGAGTTACTCTTCGATTAATCTAATCAGAAATTAATGAAAAAGGCTTTACCTTTAGAGCAGACATATATACTATAGACATGGAGAGAGTATTGTGGTTCAAAATTGTGTCCAAGATACGTGTGAGAGAGAAAGATACATAAGAAGATGCGTTTAAGAAAGACAGAGGTATACATGGAACTTTCATTCTCTTTGCGCATTCATCTTTAAAATGCCAATAATACTTACACTGTGGGTATATTCGAGTTAGTTTAGCTTATTCTTTTTCCTAGATAGCCCTGTAACTAAACCGGAAAGTGTTCCACTCCGTCGGGTTCGGAACACTTCTTGATTTAGGAAAAAGAATAAGCTAAATTAACTCGGTTCGGGTAGAGTCTTTATAAGAGAGTCGCATCAATCTTGTCAAAACTTTCATTGGCTTTAAAGTAAAATGGCGAAACCAATCATCAATACTATTATATATAAATGTATTGAGTATTTTACAATTTAATAAATTTCTATGTTTATTTATGAACATATATTTACATTATTTTGTGTACGGTGGTTTTAATGTGCATCAATGCGCACTAAGTGCGTCCAATCAAATTCGTTGTTAGTTATATTTTTGTCCATTATTGTTGCAAAATGTTTCATGTAATCACAACTTTATTTAATCAACAATACCTTTATAACCTTTATTATTCGTAATTCACGATATTAGGTATGCACTTTATATTATAACATGTCCTCAATAAATTACTAAAATCTCTAAAAATATTCCTTCCTTCAGGAAGACAGATTTGAGATCTATTTATGAAACAAGGAACCCTTGAAGAATCGAGGAATCCTTCATGAAAGCTTCATTTCAATTTCATTCATCAAGATTTAAAATAAGGAAGGACTATAAATACGGGTGATAGATGGAGGGAGCATTGCCTATACCTTTTGTGCTCAAATGTGTGTCCAAGATGCGTGTAAGAGAGAAAGATTACATGAAACTTTCGTCCTCTATGCGCATGTGCCAACATTGCCGATACTTAAGGTTCGTTCGCGTCGCATGCTCTAAATTAACGCAGAGAACATGGATCACTGATAAGGTGGCGGTTAGAACAGTTGCATCATGTGCTCCAATGTCAATGACACGAACGGATTTAGGACAAGTGAGTATGTCACCTAACCTAATCCGTGGAATCACACAAACAGGTTGGACATGTGCCTTGTTTCGTTTCAAGTATTTTGTGTTACCTCGATTATTTTAAAAGCGTTTTTATACAAAATAAATGCGCATTTATAAATATAAAAGTTATATTATATTTTTATATTATATTATATTTTATTGTATTAATATTATTTTATTTTATTTTTTAATTTTTCTAATTTTATTTATTTATTTTATTTTATTTTATTAATATTATATTATATTGTTATATTATATTTTTATATTTATATTTTTATATTTATATCAAAAACGCATTTATTAAATGCGTTTTTATACAAAATGAATTTGAAATATTTTTTTCGAACAGTACGTTTTCAACCATTACACATGCGTGTGTAATATGCCTTAATCATATCACCTTCTGAGGTGAGGCAAATGGAGCGTGCTCTTAATTGATCCACAGAGAATGCTCTAATGCGATGCAAACATCTAGTCGCCATATTGGTTCCGGTGACGCGTATTGGAGCGTATTGAGCAAGTTGAAGCGTACGACGCGAACAATCTCAAATCTCTTATGGCTAGTCTTTGATTAAAGGATCTCTAGGGAAAAGTAAAGTTGCTAGATAAAGTATCACAATGGGAAAATTTATTAAATTAGCATTTGGAGCTAAAATGGCGTCGAATAATTCAGATAGATTTCATATAACTTCCTACACATTAAGTGCAATCGTAACTTGATTCTGTTATAATTTTATATGCGTTTGTGACTTTGTATAAATTTAGAACTAGTTAGAAAATGTCGGAAATGCTCGATTGCTGTATTGTGAATTGCAAAAACCGCAGCGAAAGAAGCTTTCATTTATTTCGCGTGCTAACAGGCGATAGACATGAAGAACGTGACTTCAATTACAGTTCTTAAAATATCAGAGTCTGGCCATGCCTAAAAATGGCATGTGTGTCCGCAATGTGTATTTGCTCTCAATTGATGATATGATTGTGCGTTCTCGATTGGTATTGCCATTGTGGACACGCCAATCACAAGAGAGGTTGGAAGGATGGTCAGACTCTAGTAGTTCTAGGGACTCTAACTTCAATTAATTGGCAAAGAAAATTGTTAGAAAGGGTGAAGTATAATTGTCTTTGAAGTATAATTTTTTATCTGTAAAGTTTTATTTTCTCTTATAATATAATACAGTCACGTAAGTTTTGAATGACTGTGTATCATGGAGTCAAAATGGCAGTTCACGGTACTTTGTTATCTAATGACTTTAGAATAAAGAAAATACAATGGGAATTTACTCTCGCTTACCAAGCCTCCGATTAACTTAACCAATCTTTGCAGAATTCCAACTGAAACAGAGTAGAAGAAAAATGTAAAGAGAGAAATTATGAATGTAATATCTGATTTATGCTTCGGTCTTAATCTTAAACTTTTAAAATTCAGCCAATGGAATATAGATTTCAGTTAGGACCAATTAGAATTAGCAATCCTTAGCTAAATTTTAGGATTAAGACTGAAGTATAAATCAAGCATAAATATAAATATATTAACTTTTCAATTCACATTTTTTCTCCGACATCAGTTTCAGTTGGAATCCTGCAAAGTTACTAGACTGATTAAGAGAGAATTCGGCTTGCGCACATTGTCTCAGAGTAGTCCCATGCAGCGGAATAGTGTAACGCGGAACGAAAGCGGAACCAATCACAAGCGTTCCGTATTTCTCAACAACTTTTAGTAGAATACTTTTTGTACACGCAGCTGCGTAATATACTCACATATTTGTGTGTTAATATGCATGTCACGTACTATGTATATTACATTGTCATTACATTGTCTACTGACTATCTATGTTAGTTCTGTCCAATTTGAGCTTCGGAACCGAAACGCTAAGCCACGTAAAAAAATTCAATAAGTAAAATTTTAGGATTTATATAATACTTATGAAGTGTTAATAAGCGTCACTTAGATGGGTATCAACATTTTTCAGTTCCTGAAATCTTATACACATTGAACTTTTTTGCGTCGATGGCTTTGTATTTTGGCTTTAGAGCAAATTGGATAGACTATGAGGTCGATTCTGTAATTCGAGTGAGATCACTCACTTTTCGCACTTTCATCTCACGTGAGTTTGCCGCGTGATTCTGAGGATTATGTAAATTTTCACGAAACTTTCATTTTTTCACTTTTCGACGATTTACCAATCTCACATTCAAGTTTCATTTTTTTCAAACAATCAGACTTAGTGATTATGTAAGAAAATTATGAGAAAATGGAATCAGATGGGGAAGTTACGAAAAAGTGAGATCATGAGACAAATTTACGTCGTTCCTTTTAAATTACGAAAATTTAACAAGTGTTCACGGATGATGTACATACAAGTATGTACGTACATATTTTGATAGGAAATCACATTGTGCTCATTATTTGTTGTTTCTTATAATCATATAATCGAGAATAACAGTGAATACAATTTAAAAACAAAAGAAAATGCTGTTAAACATAATGTCCAACATATCCAAAAAAATTTGAATATTGTGCAGGGAAGATGTCGCGAAATTCTCAAAGTCGTATGGAACTGGTAAAAACATGTTATTTTATTATTCTTGATGTAGTAAAAAAACAATATGTATTTAAAACTCGTAAAAAAATGTATAGGAGAACATAGCACAAACCCTAAATTGTTCCGGATTGGGGCCGGAGAAATCTTCATCTGAATGGAAAAAGGTTATTTTTTAATTTGTTTCATAAATTTCTATTTTTTATTATAATTTTCATTTTTTAATTTTTATTTTTATGTACTTCATATTTTTATCTTTTATATTTAATTTAACATCATGCAAACGTTTCCTTAATATATGAAGTTTTCGTCTGTCAACTGCATACTCTTCCTCTTTGTTCGCACCATTTACGGTAAGAAACCACGCAATATCCATTTCAAATGTATATTTCAAACAGATATTCAAATATATTTGATATTTGTCGAAAGCAAGAGAATTCTAATGCAGTCTAATGCAGGAACAAAAAACAGACCAAAAGATCGAAAAACAAATTAATTTATATCAATTTACTAAAAAGATAACTAGAATTTCACATTTTAGGTATTTCGTTACTTGCCGAAAAATTTCCCGTGATCTATTTCATATTTTATAACAGTAAAAAATTATTGGGTGAACAAATTAGTTCGGTCCGTTTTTCTAAAGATGGCTCCAACTATTATGAATGGTTCATAGTGACAGCTGATTTTGGCGGTTTCAGAGAAATTAAACATCTGCTAATAATATTCAGTTTATATCGCTTTAAGTTTTATACAAAAATCTTTTTATATGTTTGAAATGTCGAATTTTGTGTTAACCAAGCAGCATTTGCGGGAGGTTTTGATTTTCTGCTTTAATTGGAAGAAAAGTGCGGCTGAAGCCCATCGAATGTTTGTTGAAGTTTATGGTGATACTGCTCCAACTGATAAATCACATAGGGAATGGGGAATAGGGTTTCGACGTTTCAAGGATGGAGGTTTCAGCGTTGAAGACAAACCTCGCTCTGGACAGCCAAAAAAATTTGAAGACAAAGAATTAGAGGCATTACTCGAAGAAGATCAGAGTCAAACGCAAGAGGAGCTTGCAGAATCATTGGGGAGTAACTCAATAAGCCGTTTCTGTACGATTGAGAGCCAGGAATGATTCAAAAACAAGGAAATTGGGTGTTTTATGAACTGAAATCGAGAGACGTTGAAAAGCGATTTTTCACTTGCGAACAGCTGATTCAAAGACAACAGTGAAAAGGTTTTTTGCATCAGATTATGACTGGAGATGAAAAGTGGATATTCTACGACAACCCCAAGAAGAAAAAATATTACGCTAAGCCTGGTCAATCGTTGCCATCGACCTCAACATCAACATCACAGCCGAACATTCATAATTCGAAAATCATGCTCTGTATCTGGTGGGATCAAAAGGATCTTGTTTATTATGAACTGCTGAAACCGGTGGCGATTCCATTACGGGCGATCGGTATCGGCTACAATTGATTCGTTTGAGCCGTGCATTGCGAGAAAAATGGCCGGAATACGAGCAAAGACATGATAAAGTTATTCGTTCGGCCTCATGTCGCTAAAGTTGTAAAAAAAATATTTGGAAACGCTCAAATGGGATGTTTTACCGCATCCGCCGTATTCTCCGGACATTGCTCCTTCTGATTACTGGTTATTCCGAATGCAACAAGTCACTGGTTCACTTCTTTCGCAGAAATCGAAAATTGACTCCAAAATTGGATCGCCTCTAAAGACGAGTCATTTTTTTCGAGATGGAATTCGAAAATTGCCTGAGAGATGGGAAAAAGTAGTAGGCAGCGCTAGACAATATTTTAATTGATCTGTTCATTTTGTTTTGAAATAAATGCATTTTTGAATACGAAAAAACGAACTAATTTGTATTCCCAATACTTAATCGCTTATTTATTACATTCACGTGAATTTATTCACTTTTTGTGTATTCATTCTTAGGGGAAACTTTATATAATCAATAACCTGGTGTATGTGATATTAGATTAGCTGTATGTAACTTAATATCACATAGACAAGAAATTCAAAAAGAAAAAGAAAATTTTGTTCCGAACAGAGAAATATTAAATCACTGAAAGAAAGATGATCTCTCTTTCCGATATTTCTTTCCGTAGTTTAGAACGGAATACACATATTCCGTATTTGTTGCGTTGAAACGTGAATTCCCAATATTCATATAACGTAAGCGGATTTTACGCAACCAATCACAACTCATTCGTTAGAGTTAAATCACAACTAAAACTAATTTTATAAGATTTTAACGTTGTTAATCAATATTTTCAATAAGAAACGCATTTAATTTAGTATTTAAGTATTAGATGATAAAAAATGAATGATAAAACAATATTTAAAAGATTATGTACAGATTTGCTGTTTATTTCGTTTACGTTAATTCCTCTCCATGGGGATGAAGGAATTCAAAGCCGTGTAATGAAAACTATGAAACTATGAAATTTATAATTGATTCTGCTCTCGTTCCGCATTACGCTATTCCATTGCATGGGTTTGCATCCACAGTGCGTTAAGACTGAGAATCTCATGAAGTGTATTTATCGTGTATCACGTAACCGCGTAACCAATCAAAAGCTATCCGCTGATTTTATTGATTACTGATTGGTTACGTGATACACGATACGCGGCAAATATGCCTCATTAAATTCTACTCTAGATTATCATATTCGGCAAATAAAAATTGAGCCAGTGTAGTGCCGAATTTATATTCGGATTAAGGCCTTGCGAAGAAGAAATAAGGAATAAAGAATAAACGATTTCAATCTATCAGAATACCGTATATTCCGATGTATCCGATTTCTGATAAGTTAGAATCGTTTATTCTTTATTCCTAATTCCTCTATTGTGCGCAGGGCCTAATTGAATGAACTGAACGAGTTCAAGAAATATTGCACTGACAGTGCAATTTAGTATAGGACTAAAGTGGTTCTGTACTCGCACCATGTCAGGGTAGCACTAGAACGGAGTCAGTGCATGTGTGCTGAATTCGCCACACAAGTTAACCGAAGCTTAATAAAAATTGCCTTCTGTGTAGAAAAGTATATGGATGCTGGATCTATCTTATATGCCTATGCATGCCTATGCGTTAATCGGAGTTGCTGTCGTTAATGAAAGAGACTTTTAGACGAGATTGCACATGGATTATTGACAAGTTTCGCGTAGTGAAACTTTTTGCGGTTTTAAACCAGTTTGTAAGGATAAAGGGAGGATTTTATCTTCGCGCAAATATTAATTATTTAGGTAACGATCAGAATATTTATATCGACTGTATTTTATCCTCTTTCCAGGATTCACTAACCTTCAAGTTAACATATTCTTATTTATATTTTATAATGCTACATTTCAAAAATATCTCCTTTGAGAAAAATTTTACTCAATACAATATTGCATGTTACTTATATATTTTGAAGAAAATTTTCCACAGACGGGACGTTTTGAAATGCAGCTTAACCTTTTGTGAACACATTTTCGCAAATAGCCACTCAAACCTTTTTATCGCTAAGTGGCTCCGTCCACAAAGAGTTAAATGTTTTGATAAAAATTTCACAAAATTGTCGATGATATATTTTTCAAATATTTCTTATATTTTTTATATTACTACCAGGATGTTATTTTTAATGTCGTTGCATTGTACAATCTTGCATGTTTTTAGTAAAACATGGTACTATCGTGTCGATTTTACAAAGAAAAGTATCCAGAAGTGGAGGACGTGGTGATGGTAAATGTACGCAGTATAGCTGAAATGGGTGCATATGTTCATTTATTGGAGTACAACAATATTGAAGGCATGATCTTGCTCTCTGAGCTCTCTAGAAGACGTATTAGGTCTATCAACAAACTTATCCGAGTAGGCAAAACTGAACCAGTTGTTGTTATTCGTGTAGATAAGGAGAAAGGTAACTAAAGATATTTTATTGATTCAAATAAAAATCAACAAAAAAAACTCTATCGAGTAAATGAGAATCAAGTGCAGTTAGTGGAAAATTAAATCATTTACATAAGTTTCAATTATTATTATATATATATATATACAGTTCTCATTATTTATAATGAAATGTATTAATCATGGGTTCTAGGTTACATCGATCTGAGTAAGCGTCGTGTATCTGCTGAGGATGTGGAAAAATGCACAGAGAGATATGCTAAGGCTAAAGCTGTTAATTCAATTTTAAGACACGTGGCAGAGCTATTGCACTATGATAATGATGACCAGCTTGAAGAACTCTATCAGAAAACAGCCTGGCACTTTGAAGAAAAATACAAGAAACAGAAGGCATCTGCTTATGATTTTTTCAAACAATCAGTATTGTAAGCAAAATCTAACTGCAATAAGTTAAATTAGATCGCTATAAATCAATTAAAGAAGGATCAAATATAATAGAGACTAGTTTTTGGTGCCCAATAATATTTATATATAAAATTTAAATATATCTTCTAGTTATATAAAGTGTATGTCAATACTAATTAGCAGTAATATATATAACGAGAAGATATATTTAAAATTTATTTTTTAAATTAGAACCAAAATCTAGCTTCGACTCTTCTTTATTTATTCAGCCCTTCTTTATTTATTTGAAAAAAATATATTTAAATGTATCTCTGGAGATATATTTATGAATATAAATACTTTTCTTCTCAAAGGGATCCCTCCATTTTAGCAGAATGTGGTTTGGACGAACATACGAAGGAAGTGTTGCTAAATAATATCAAGCGAAAACTTACCTCGCAAGCGGTTAAAATTAGAGCAGATGTAGAAGTGGCTTGTTATGGTTATGAAGGCATTGATGCTGTTAAGACTGCATTAAAAGCAGGCTTAGCTCTTTCCACTGATGAACTTCCTATAAAAATTAACTTAATTGCTCCTCCATTATATGGTATATGTTCTATATTATTTTTCAAATCAATCATATTTTAAAAATCATGACGTTATATCTTATATGGTGATCTTCAGTCATGACGACATCTACTCCAGAAAAACAGGATGGTTTAAAGGCATTAAGTGATGCAATCGAAGTCATACAGAATAAAATAATGTCACTTGGAGGTGTATTCAACGTACAAATGGCAGTAAGTTTCATGCATAAATAATGTTGATCTAATATTTTGCACATTATAATAAAGAAATTATTCTGTTTTTTTTCTATAATATTAGCCAAAAGTCGTTACTGCGACGGACGAGGCAGAATTAGCGCGACAGATGGAACGAGCAGAACTTGAAAATGCAGAGGTTGATGGTGATGATGAAGAAGAAGTAGAAGGATTGGAAGGTGATTTTAGTGGTGGCGAAGGAGCTGAACAAAACAGCAAAGATATTGAACAAAATGGCAAAGCT
>NW_017259333.1:88066-105492 GCF_001594045.1 Atta colombica | reverse complement strand
TATATGGAAATAAAGTATTCTCGATTAACTAACAGACATTTGTATGTTTTTCAATTGAAATTAGAATTTAATAAATTTTCTATTGTCTTTTTGTTGGATATGCCAGAACAATGTTTTAATAAATATGAAAATAAAAGATGTACAGAATATAATTTATAGAAATGAAATTTTCTACTGACTTGATATGTAATAAACAATTTATACATGCATTTTTTTGATAAAAAATCAACTATCATTCCAATTATTCATTCACGATATATTTAAGGTTCTGAATTATGTATGTAACGTGTAGACTAGTGCATAGAAAGTTCTGATTTAATTAATGCACGCATTAGAAGCGCTTTGATAGTGCTAAGAATTTCCTAGATTGTACTATCCATACTGGGGTATCAATCATGAAACTTTATCTCTAGGATAGAAAGGTCAATATTATATGCAAGTGTTTTTTGTCATACGTCAAATTTTTCAAGTTTTTCAATTGATTATAGGATAGAGGTCCGAGATCTTCTCTGTCTTACAGCCAATTAACACGCTTGAAAAATTCGTCGTATATACATATGACAAAAAACGAACATATGTAATATTGGCCAAAAGCGAAACTAAAACGAAGCTCGAAGTCAGCAGAGGTCGCGCATCGACATTTTTGTATATTACCAATATCTCACGCAATCTATACGCACGCAATCGCAAATTCATGTCAATTTCGTATAATAAATTCATCGCGATAAAGCGTCTAAGTTTAATTCTAAGAACTCGAACTTATTTGTTCGTATAAACTATGTGTTTGTGAATTACTATTTCGTAAGTACAGATTGTAAAACTTTCATATCAAGCAAATGTTACGATTTAACAACTTGAAATGCCATGTTACACTAGATATTCATAGCGGTTCTTATTTTAAGATCGTCTTAAGTAATATCTTAAGATGCTAATACGACTCTCTGATTGGCTTATAACATTTTAAGACTTTATTTAAAACAACCTCAAATATAAGAATCGACTATCAGTCTAAGAAATGATGAAAATATATCAATTTCGAAATTTTTTGTTGTTTTCGGCATCTCCACCTCAACAAACACGTATTAATGCGTATACTTTAATCTTGGAAAAGGATTTTCGAATTTGTGAAAGAGAAAAAGTATTTATTATACAAAAATTATACAATTTAGTCGGTAATACAGATGGCTTTAGGATCTCCTTAAAACCCGTTTCAGATTATTGACTCTGCAAACCGACACGACTGCCAACTGCTGGCTAATAATGGACCAATCACAATAAGATAATGTGATAATGTGATTGATCCAATATCGGTAGTCTGATAGTAGCTTAAAGTAGATGCAGGACTAGGCAGGATTAAAGACGCAAAATTTGGGTATGATGCAATATATTTTGCACTAAAATCGGAAAAAAAATTCAAAATTTATATCTTTTCAATTCGTAGAGCTGTCACCTGATGTAGATGTTTTCTTAATACAAAAGTTTTATTACAGCTTGTATGGACCACACCGATAGTGTACAATATTGAGTGCGTTCGGAGAGACACTATTCGCGCTATAGATGCAAACGCTACCAACGTTGTTCTTGGAGCCAATAGCGCAATAGCGTTAGCAAGCTTTTATGAATGATTCTAGCGTAGCGTTGGTAGCGTTTAACCAGAGAGATATATTCGTCGAGGTTAAGTTAATTAATGGGATTCTGTTTTCAATCACTAATCAAACTTTTCCTTATGATTAAAAATTATGTTTAAGATTTTGTATTTAAAGATAAAATTATTTAAAAATATTTGTAACGTAAATTTTTTATTTTCTCGTAGAGAAAGAATAACAGAATGCAATCTCAATTGCAATCTCTATAGCTTGCCGCTACGCCGAAGTGAACAATGAAAACTAAATCAAAAAATTAATAGTTATACTAATATTTATTATTAATTAATAGTTATACTAAGTAAATTAATCAGATAAAAAGAAGAACCATTTGTCGATTTCAAAAGAAGAAGCATATTTACATCTAATAAGTATCTTAAGCATCTATATATCTTAAGCAGCGGAATATCCTGCCGCGCTATACCGCAATAGTAATTTTTTTCCATACATGGGAATTAAAAATTCCAGTAACAAGGTATCTCTGATTTTCACATTTATAATGAAATCAAATACACAAGTTGAACTTCGCAGAAACTTTGAAGAGTTAAAGATGATACACAAACAAGAATTACGTTCACTCCAGTCTAGTGGTAAGCCATCAGCAGAGATTAAAATTGAGATTGCATTCATTATGATAAAATTTGAAATTCACACATTACGTATGTATGTTTACTCTACGAAATTCTAAGAGAGAAAAGTTTGGTATCATTCGAGAACAGAACCCCTTCAAACATTAATGAAAAAATCAAATTCAAACATCTAACTGACGAATGTTAAAGTCCTAGCTACGCTAGGATCGTTCACGGATTTGTAAACGCTAATGCTACCTCGGAAGGAATAGCGTTGATAACGCGCAGTTGTGACGTAACACTACCATTAGTGATCATGATCGTATTTGTTAGCGCTATCTACAGCTCCGCGAAGTTGTAGCTAACAGTTTGTAGCTAATAAATAGCGCAAATAGCGTCTCTCCGAACGCACCCACTGAGTTTATGAAATTAAGATTAATGCTCATTTCCATCAATGTAAATTAACGCTGTCCTTATCTAACATATTGCAACGCCATCTCTTAAAAGCTCGAACACCTAGGGCTCGAGTCTGTATCTTGAAATGAGAAAATTATAAAAGTGAGCGAATTTACTAGAATGATTATTTCATTGGTCAACACCTAGTAAATTTGCTCTTTTGTAATTTTCACCTTATTTGAAGATACAGAATCGACCCTCTACTGCTAGACACAATTATTGCTTTGTTTATCCGGGTCTTCGCTCAGCATTCGTATAAATTCGCAAATCAATATGAATCTTTCTTTTGAAGCTTTTATATTTCCACCGTTTCCACCAATGTAGATTAACTTTAATCTCGGTTCAATTTACTCTTCGTCCTTTTCTAATCTTTAGAATTAGAGATCTTTTGAACTTAGCAAGATGTAAAGAACAGAAATATCTTTCTATTCTCTTCTATCCTCTTTTGATACATGTGCAGAAAGAAGAAAAATTACTGAGCAGGACAAAAATAGACTTCTGTCTCTCAGTCACTCACATTTCCATTTATTGGTTGGATAGGCTATTCCCATTTCCATTTATTGATTGGATAGGCTATTCCCTTTCTATTACTATAAATTTTATGCATAATATACGCACATATCTGTGTGTTAATATGCATATGCATGTGCTGACAAATTCCGTTAGGGTGCCGTCACATGCGGCGTAACTTACGTAAGCATAACTTGCATTGACCAACCATATTGTTTTACTTGAACATCAACAATTTCTGCCTAGTTACTTTATGCTTTTTACGCTATTTTGTTGTTACGCTGAAACATGATGGAATTACCATGCATCGAATTCAATTTCTGGCTTATTTTAGCTTATTCTGTCTGAAAAAATGCACATGCATGAGTTTCGATTTTGCAACAGTACAATTATAGAAGTCGTACATCCCTTTGACGTGGAAAGTCTAATTAATCGAAATGTGGAATAATATAGTGAAATAATTAGACCTCATTTTGCCTCTGTGACAGATTTCCTAAATTCAATAGTTAACTTTAACGCTTAATATCTTGGGTAGAGCGACGTATTTTTTTGTCAGATTCTTTCGTTTCATGTAAAAACGCGTCGAATAAGCTTAAGAATCTCACAAGACTTTCTAATTATAACAATTGATTCGATCATCCACTTATATAGACGCGATGGAAAGATGCCGGTTCTCCATGAGGCATACTTTTCGAGATATATAGGTTACGAAAATCAATCATAAATTTGTTTAGATCGCATTTCTCTAATCTTAGCGAAATACGGCTAATGTGAATCTCAGTTTTTAGAATGGCGTATTCTAGTAAATAAAATAAACGTATTCTAATATTATTAGAATGTATAGATTATATTTACGCAGATTACGCTTCATGTGACGGCACCCTCATTCTTGTTGCGTTGAAACGTGAATTCCCAATATCTATGCAGCGTAATGAGCGCTTTGCAGACTTTGCGCAATCAATTACAAGTTATTATATTTATTTCATTAGTTAAAATCACATTAAAACTAATTTCATAAGATTTTAACATCTTTAATCTTTAACTCTGCCGGAAATTCTCAATAGAAACCGATAAATTCATATATAAGATTTATTCGAATTTATGAGAAATTATTAACATATATTTGGATGTATTCGTAAAGTTTCTATTACAAAATCTTACACGTTTCTATCAACATCAACTGTAAATTGAATATATCTGTGAATATTGACCAATACTTTTTTCGAATTTATCGTAATCAATTGGATGTATGTGCTTTGCCATGTATTTGCGAATGTAAAATTTATATGTATTGTACTTATACGCAACATATAAGATGCTTTTTTATGTTGACGCTCGACGCACATTTTCAGCGTCAAAATAAATCATGTGATTAAAATTGATGCTTGATATTCATCAATTTCTATCATGTGACTTATTTTGACACCGAAAATGAGCGTCGAGCGTCAGTCTGAAAAAGCACCTTTAATGTTTTAAATTTTTATAAATTGAGAAATGATCATCTTTTTTTAATGCTCAGAGTCCGTGCGCAATTAACGACATGACTAAATCTTATGTCCCTGTATAATTTTTGACATAAAGATGAAATAACCTGATGAATTTTGGGAAGTTTTAAATAACTTAAGTATTTTTATCTCCGTGAAAAAAAACGGTGATAATAGGATATATGGATCTTGGTGTGAAGTGCGAGAAAGTATAGTAATAAATAAATATTATTCAGCAAGTCTCTAGGAGACTAACATTGTGGCATTTCAGATAAGTTTTCTTTTTCCTATACCTAAGTATACGAATTGCTAAATAAAAAACAAATGCTTTGTGGATTTTTATTACATTTTTCAGATATTAAAGAATAATGAATGCATTATTGTGAAAATGCACGAAAGGTTTTCGTAACAAAACTCTATGGATTAAAAACCCACTCTCCGACAGACTCGTCTACTGGCTAGGCTATGTCGCAAGGACGAAAGACGACAGTTGAGAAGGTCTGAAGCTAAGGAAGCAGGCTAAGATATTCACAGAGAATATTTAATTTTTTCGTCGATCTTCTAATAGAAGAATAGAATGTGACCATCAAAATTGTCTGTACGGAAGCTACAGTATCGCTGTGATTGGCAGTGGGCAATTGCTATAATGCGCAATTGAACCACTCCCTCGAAGAACTTGGTGTACCTATATTTTACGACAAAAAATTAATTAATCAGAGTCTGTTCGCATATACATAACATTGGTATATATTCGTATTTGCTTGAGGCTCGATTACACACGGACCCGATTGCGCACGGACTCGATTGCGTATGATCCAATTGCGCACGATCCAATTGCACAAACTCAATCAGATGCAATAATGATTGAAAAAACAGGGAAAATATTAGTAGATGATGAAAAAACATAAATAAGTGTTTATATATCCATGCGAAGCGTCTCTCACGACCTCCCTCTCCCCCTGCAAAGTGGTGCACAATTTCTATAATTGTACTGTTGTTGAGATTAGAAAATCTATTATGTAGACAGTGGGGTGTATAGACTAGTACTTATTGATTCGGAGTGATTATGCAACAAAAAAAAATAATGTATCCTATCCGCTTAGGGCCTAATCGCCTAGAAGTGTAGACAGTGTCTGTAGATTAGAGTATGTAGAGTTTCTAACCCATAAAGACATTGGGGTATGAGAACAGTCTATGTGCAATTGGATTCGTGCGTAATCAGGTCTGTGTGCAATCGGGTCGGTGTGGAATGGGGTCTGTCCGCAATCGGATCTGTGTGCAATCGATTCCGCATGCAACGTTGTATGTCCGATTGGGAAATACTGCTATGTCTGATAATATGCGCAATTGGGACATTCCCGATTTTGATCAAGATTAAATTGCACAAAGATTAAATCCTTTATTTTATTGAATGGATATCTTGCTAATTCTAACATGCAAACTCAAGCATGGAATTTTCATATTGGAGGTTCAACTATTTATAAAATATAAAGATTATGCGTTTCGCGGGTTTCTTCTGTGTCCAAATCCATTCTTGGAATGCCAATGTTTCAATTTACGGATAAAAGAACACCAACGTGATGTTAGGTTAAAATATATCACGCAATCAGAACACAATATCGACACCAAATACTGTTTGACAAAACAATCACAATAGTCAACATTACATATTTTCCAAGAAAGTAGAGAAGCCATAGAGATACAAAAACACCCTAACAATCTAAATAAAGATAATGGCCACAACATAAATAAAATATGGAAAACTATTCTCCCGGTTAATGAGGACTGATCGATTTCCCCCACCCTTCTCTCCACTCTCCCATCCACAATTCTCTTCTTCCCCTCCACCACTCCACAAGTAGCGTAATATATAAAAAAGGAACGATCCCGAGAAACAGTTCAGTATCAAGTTGCTCCTCGCCCCGATGAAGTGAATTGCAAGATTCACGAAATGTTGGCATTCCAAGAATGGATTTGGACACAGAAGAAACCCGCGAAACGCATAATCCTTATATAGAAAGGACTGTGGATGTCTCAAGAATATTATTTATAAAATAGTTCCAGAAATTTATAATGTTATTTGGCAAGTTCTTCAATTAATTTATTTATTAGCAATGAGGAAAAATCAAAACGTGTGGCTAAGGAATACGAAAATAAGTGACAAGTTTTCAAATTTACTTGGTGTTGATAGCAAACATATTTGAATTAAGTCTGGATCTATAATAGGTGTTTTAAACTGTAAGTAAGAAATTAATCAACTACAGTCGAATGCGACTACAATATTATTTATTGAATGATTCATCATTCCTTACACACGCACACGCGCGCGCGCGCGCGCGCGCGCGTGTGTGTGTGTGTGTATATATATATATATGCACATACAATATTATATTTGATATTTTATTTAGTAGAAAGAGATAAACTAAGATAAACCATATATGTATGTCATGTGTACATCTAAGAAAGCTTGATACAAGCTTTCGAATCACATTTTCTACTTACCTCTCGTATCTATTACCTATAATGAATTATTATCTTGTAACGGTGTTGCGTTATCATTAGTTATTAATATATGCACATCCTTAATTAATTTTAGAGTCATTTTAGTATCTTTACATGTTACAGGAAATAATAGATATATCTTCCATATATTATTCAAATTTCGTTTATATCCGCACTAATGGCTCCTTTACACTGGACGCGGAAATGCTTGCCGTGCGGCAAAATGAGACGCGGTCATCTCAAATCAATGAACACATTGTAAGCTTATTGGCTACCGCATCACATTTTGCTGCGCGGTAAAAAACTTTTCCGCCAATGTGCAGAAGTCATTTACTCTTTCAACTCACCTCGGAAGCAGGATTCCTAGAGTTGACTCCGAGGTTTACTTAGGGTGTCGACAAGTGTCATTCTATCTTTGTCACTCTCTGAATGTCAACAAGAATGATGCTTGTGTCATCAAATGGAAAGCACTCTTAAGGACCGTCTACATAAGTCGCAAACGCAGAACGCAGTTCGTAGACGTATTTACGATAGCTAATCAGAAGTGCCAATAGTACTAATAACAACTTTTGATTAGTTGTCGCAAATGCGTCTGCAAACTGTTTGCGACTTATGTAGGCGACCTTTTATACTTTTGGAACGAATCCGCCCATATGGTCAGTTATCTCGCGTTTTGGAACAGAGATAGAGTAACTCTGTTACTCGGAATCGAGTTTTGGAATGCACCTCTGACTGTATATACGTACAACATATCTGCTTTAAAGCCAGTGGCACACGATGTTTATTTTCTTGTTGGATTAGAATCTTGCCACCGTATTGGCTGCGATGCTGTCAGTGCCCAGCATTACCAATACGATGGTAAGATTCTAATCCATCTAGCAATCTAGCAGGAAAACAAGCATCGTGTGCTGCAGGCACTAGAGACTAATGATAATCATTTTCGTGCGTGTGAGGTTCGCAGAGGCTCACTGCTTGACAGTTCGACGTCATTGATGATGGCGCGCGATTTGTCACGATTAGGTTAGAGGACAACAGCGATAGTTATCAACAACTGTAATAACGGCATGATAATGATAGTGGCATGTGTTGTTACAAATCGTGTGTAGTCCGGACAGGAATCTCGGATTGCCGTACACGAGAACGATCGAGAAAAAGCATCGTTGCACTCTGAAGAGTGAAAGCATTGATACTTTGTCATTTTCATTGATGAAAAAGGATCGGCGATCTGCCATCCTCGAGAAAAACGAAAAATGCCATTAGTCGTAAGGAATTGCCCGCATTTGGCCAACCGCGGCGATCTCGCCTTCATCGAGGCAGTGATGGCCCGGGAAGAGCGTTTCGCTAAATGTAGTGACTGCGACACTTCCGGACCCAACCTCTGGCTCTGCCTATACCCCGACTGTCGTTGGGTCGGCTGCGCCGAAACGCATCTCGATCACAGCACCATCCACAACCAGAACTTCCCGTCTCACTGTGCCCACATGAATCTGTCAACCAATAGGATCTGGTGCTATGCTTGCAAGAGCGAGGCAATCACCAAGCATGTTCCATCACCCCCATTATCACCGACACAAGTAGAATTCAAAACTATGGGCAACAAGTTCGCTGGAGATGCTCCTGGTAGCATCGAGTCTAAGCTTGATGGCTTAGACAGGTTGATGTTTGATAAGTAAGCAAATGCTCGAGTAATAATTAACATTGGTGCTGTTTATATCTAGATAATATTTCGTAGCAAAAATATACTATTGAAATCCACTTACAATTTTTACTGTGATAATGTTGCTATGATAATGACAGAAATATTTGTTGAATTAAACTTGCCAAAAATCATATTTGCACTTTTGATAATGAACAGTTACATTTTTTATCAAAATATTGCTATAATATATATTATATATTTACATATGGCATAATATATTATATATTTGTGCATAACATGTATTATATGTTGTATATCCTTTATTACAATTTTTACTGCAAAGTTGTTATAAAATTGTTGTATTCATTTTGGATGTTTTCTTTTGCTTGCAATATTGCGTCAAAATGAATATTTACCTTGTTGATAATTTGATTGTAACATATTTTAGCAAGTTTTGATTATATATTTATTATTAAAAAAAATGCTGGAAAAATGTTATATAGATGAAAAGTCTGTTTTTTCTGTAACTGAATTAATATATGTATACTTTTGAAATTTGAAGGGAAATAGATTTGATAGTTTACAAAAGTAAAGTAGAACATTCTACTGCAGTCTAATGCAGGAAAAAGGAAAGAAAAAATAGATTTAAGATTTCTATATTCATATTGGTCCCTTACCTCAAAAGTGATATAACAAAAGTGATAAAAAACTTAGTTTCCTAATTAAATTGTGAAATTAAATTGTGATGTTATTTGACTCAAAACAATATCGATAAAAAAAGAATATGTTCTTAAATGTTATTTTTGTCTTTTTCTTTCCATGACTCTTAAAACAATCAATTTTCGAGTTGTAATGTTTTGATTGTTTTCATTTTGAAGGTTTTGTTATGAAGAATTTAGTTCACTTTTAATGATTGATAGGATAATGTTTATTTGATTCATTCACTGTAATAATTTGAAAATCACATTTTTTAAATTATATTACTTTTGAAATAGAGGGATGATATGCAAAGTTAACGTTGGAAGTCTATGAGAAATGTACAAGAGTAATTATTTTTAAAAGTCTTATGTTTATATATAGCAAGGCTAATGTATTTCATATTCATAATCAGATCTTGTACTTAAGGCTTCCTTAAATTTATCTTTAGGTGCTCAGCAGCCAATGAAATAATTTGTAGAGTATCTGAAGATACATTTAAGGAAACCTTAAATATAAGGCCTGACTGTGAATACGGGCATAAAACTTTTATCATTAAAAATTTCTATATGAAATATGCAAATAATTATTTTAGTGATCTTATAAAAATTTCTAATGCTGAAATAATTACTTATGCTTTTTTATTTTATTGCATTTTTATGCTAAAACAATCTATTGTTGAATTGAAAAAACAGTTTTTTAATCTCCAGAATCTCATCTCTAGAATTTAGTAATTAATGATCGATCTTAATTAAGAACGATTAATTGATTTCGTCAATTGATTTCTAATTCACTTTTATTAATAACAAGATTTTTTCTGGATAAAAATAATATATTCAGCATGAGTTAAATTAAATTTACAATTGCAATTCTATGAGAAAAAAACATTTAATATATATTTTTTAACAGGTTTTATGGAGATTGGTCAATAAATAGAATCAATTCAGAGAAAGTAAGTTCATTTAACGAACGATCTGGGGATTCTCCCGATAGTACAGATTCAGATGAGAGCAAAGACTTCTCTGGAAAGCCCAGAGGTTTAGTGGGCTTGCAAAATATTGGCAATACATGTTACATGAATGCAGCACTACAAGCCTTATCTAATGTGTCTCCTTTAACTCAGTTCTTCTTGGATTGCGGTCATATGGTCAGTTATATGTCGAAAGATAGGAAACCTGGACTGAGTCTGAATTACCTGAACCTTATTCGAGATATGTGGAACAAGAAAACTAGAGGATATGTTGTGCCACATGGTATCCTTTCAGGCATCAGGACAGTACATCCAATGTTTAGAGGATACCATCAACATGATACACAGGAATTTCTCAGATGTTTCATGGATCAGCTACACGAGGAATTGAAGGAACACATTGAGGATGATAAAGACATCCAGCTGCGGTTGAAAGGATTGGGAGATCAATCCTCAGAGGACGAGGAGACCGAAATTGACGGCAACGCATCCAGTCAGTCCGACGCCGAATATGAAACCTGCGATTCAGGCGTGAGCGAACAAAGCTCTTTAAGCGATGAAGGTGAACGCGGTACAAAGAGACGTTACTCTCGCGTGTCGCAGACAGAAAAGCTACGAAATAAATTCACCAGTAGGAACATGAAAAAATCGAATATCGAACCGACGTTGCCGTTTGCTCCACCGCAACGGTCTCCGCAAAACTCTCCGGCCAAGCATCGCACCAAGAAACAAATAAAGACGCGCAGCATCATCAGTGATACTTTTGATGGCAAACTCTTGAGTAGCGTGCAGTGCTTAACATGCGATCGAATTTCTACTCGAGTGGAGACCTTCCAGGATTTGTCCTTACCCATTCCAAGCAGAGATCACATCGACATGTTGCATCAAGGTTCGTTGACACCACAGAAAGCTGGACCATGCTCAGACGTAGTCTACGTGACTAATCAGTCAGGCTGGCTGTCATGGTTCTTGCAATGGATGCGTTCATGGTTTTGGGGACCAGTGGTCAGTTTGCATGACTGCCTCTCAGCATTTTTTAGTGCCGACGAGCTCAAAGGTGACAACATGTACAGCTGTGAAAAATGCAATAAGCTGCGTAATGGCATCAAGTTTTCCAAAGTCTTGGAATTGCCCGAGATATTGTGCGTTCATTTGAAAAGGTTTCGCCATGAATTAATGTTCAGCTCAAAGATTGCCAACTACGTTTCGTTCCCCCTCGAAGGTCTCGATATGAGACCCTACTTGCACAAAGAATGCGTGTCCAAGATCACTACTTATAATTTGATATCGGTTATTTGCCATCATGGTACGGCTGGCGGTGGCCATTATACCTGTTATGCATTGAATCCTATTGCTAACAAGTGGTACGAGTTCGATGACCAGTGTGTCACGGAGGTATCACCGGAAACGGTAAAGCATTGCGAGGCATACGTACTGTTCTACAAAAAATGGTCGCCAGAGATATTACAGTTGCGCGACAAAACGATGGAATTGATGGAGATATCATCCCGCGAGGTGTCCGATTTAAATTTTTTCGTGTCTCGACAGTGGATCAATCGCTTCAATACATTCTCTGAGCCTGGTCCGATCGATAATTCCGATTTTCTGTGTCCACACGGGGGAGTAATTCCTGTTAGAGCGCAATTTGTTGACAAGATTAGTATGCCCATACCGCAAGCAGTTTGGGAATACTTGTACAATGCGTAAGTCTCTGATTGTAATAATATTATTACAGTAGGATTCCGTTCATTGTATTTTATTAAAGCACTCGATATTGTTTTTTACTGCTGAATTGGTTGGATTTGTGTACCTGTTATCATATTGGCTGCGGTACTAGAAATGCAGCACTGCAACTAATAATTTGATAACAAGTATATAAATTCAGCTAGCAATTTCAGCAGGAAAAGAAGCAGCCGATTAAAAAATAAATAAATTTGTCCCCACTTTTAAATATATAAACTCATAATTGAATTATTATCTGAATGATTCGAATAATAACGAGTTTAACGTTAATTTTCTGACTATTAGTTTCTATTATTGAAATTAAAAGTCCTGATAGAGAGAAGAGCTAATGAACTTTCATTATCCAAATTTTTTAATTAACGAACTGTCCTGTCTCTCAACATGTTTGAACAAACGGAGTTTTACTATACTTTTTATATTATGTTTCTGCACGCACGCACGCACGCACGCACGCACGCACGCACGCACGCACGCACGCACGCACGCATATACACACACACATATATTTCTAATATCTATTTTCTTTTTTAGATTTGGAGGAGGTCCAGCCTGTACACATCTATACGAATGTCCGACATGTGAAGAAAAATACGAATCCTTGCAAAAACGTAGACAGTACGAAATGGAGCTATTCCAACGGTTAAATACCGACAATCCCACAGCTATTTATGCGTTGGCTATGGCATGGTTGAGACAATGGCAAAGCTTTGTCCGAGGCAAAGAGACACAGCCACCAGGACCAATCGATAATAATTCCATTGTTGTAAATAAAAATGGACAAAACAGTCTTAAAGTTGGTAAGTCTTCTACCTTGATAAATAAACAAGTTTTTTTTTGAGAATTTGTTAACAATTATAATAATTCATAATAATTATCATTATTATGAAAAAAGTTTTTTTTTTACACAAATTCTCTTTTTTTATAGGCTCAGATTATGGTCAGATTCCCGAAGAATTGTGGCAATTTTTTCTGACTACGTATGGCGGTGGACCAGAGCTAATGCTCCACTCATGTCAACGACCGGTGTCCACTCAGCCTAACGTTTCTGTACATTCCGCGTCAAATCCAAATTTGATAGATTCGAATTTTAAATGCAATCGCGTAGAAGCTAAGTCTAACAAACTTTGTACGACCAGAAGCTCGGAGACGATTTCGCAACAGGACAGCGCAATCGAGAGCCTAATTTCAAACAGCGACTCCCATCAGCTGCAGAGGGACGTTTGTGAGTGAGTAGGATGTGCGAATTGCGATTTCGCAATCTTGTTAATCTCACGACAAATATTTCCATTGGTTTTCTTTAGTTTGGATTCTAAGTAATCAGATTTTATCCTACTTTTCGCTAAATTCCATATTTTTGAAGTTTCACGCTAGGCTCGAATAGTTCTTATCAAATGTTTACAGATGAGACGATATCTTGGAAATAAAACAATTATTGTCATTTTATGATTTGAAGGTAAAAAGACAAGCGGATATTTTTGTACCAGTAGCAATTTTTGTATGAAATTTATAAAGCTGAATTACGTGCTGCATCATGTGCTGAATCTAAAAATATTCAAGTCACAAAAAAACTGTATGGTATACATGATCGGATGCATTTGTCATAACATGTATTGTAAATATCTCGATGATGGTAATTTGTATTTTGTCATAATGTATAGTGGCATATTAATCTTGCTTAGAAAAATTAAAAAGTAGAACATTTATCTCTTAAGCCTATGACATATGATGCTTTTTTCTGCTGGATTGTTTACGTTTTAGCAAGTTATTAGACCTTGCACACAGAATATAGAATTTCTAGTAATTTACTAAAACACAAGCAATCCAGCAAGAAAACATGCATCGTGGCCACAGACTTTGCTGTGAGATAGAATCGAGAACAAAATTTGCTATGGAAAAGAATCGAGAATGTCATACGATACATTTTTATTTTCTTTCCAAATCATCGGTTTAGAAAATAGAATGACACTGATTGCTTTAAATCCATTGCTCTGATGCTGTAAAGCCTCGATTGTGCTTGTTCATCGACATGGAATTTCACTGTAATTTCATCCTTTTGGGAATATTATATATGACGGAAAACGTAGTTATAGTACAAAAAACATTTGCTATAGACGACTATTATTTAAATACAAATCTTTAGTTCATACTTTTGCCCAAAGTCTAGGCCGTAACAACTGCGCAATCTTGAATAGTTGTATTATATTTTTTATATTGGACATTCACCGGCGTGTGCATGTCATTCCTGCACATAGATACAAGTGGCTTTCATTTTCGAAGTTATGTACATAATGTCGTCACTTCTTCATTGGCGGGATAATCTTAATCCGAAAAGAAAAATAAAAGATACAGAAGACTGAAATCGATTTTATTTAAAAAGAAAAAAATGCTCAATTATAATGTATATTGATTTGATAAGTGGCAACTGACAAAATTGTACAACGTGATGCAAAAAACTTTAATCATCTTCATGTTTTGTTCTTTAACAGATGAAATTATTGTTGTTATTTAGTAAATTTATTGCTGTGCACATGTTTTTCATAAGATTCATAGAAAGTAAGAGTTAGCGTACAATTCGCCGATTTCTTTCACCTTTTTTTCAAACATGAAAAGTTAAGATTAGCAATTATTTATTTAATTAATAAAATATACTTCTTAAAGTTTCTGTTTTCTACAATCACATTAAATTGTGAATGATTCCATTTTTTGCATTACACGTAAGATAAATTAGTGTTTCGTGTGCCATCATGTTAGGAACAAAAATCTCTCTTATCTTTATACTTTTGTTTGTTCACAAATTTTAAAAAATTTTTAAAAATTTCTCACATGGATGTTCAAATATTTATCAAACACGACTCTCAATTGTATTATGTATAAAAATGAAGAGGAGAAAGATTGTCATGGTTTATAATATTTAAGAATTTATTTAGAATATTAAATATTAATGTTCATAATGTATATGTTAAATTACAACATATATTTTCTACATACCTTGTGATAAGTACCACTTTTAGTTTTACATGTCATGGTAGTCATTTCTTGCAATAAAATGTTTAAACAAATAATTTTATAAATATTTTATTGCTTAGTTACTTCAAGATTACAAAACATAATCTGAAGAGACTAGGATGAAAGCATTGAGCTATATAAGTATAGTGATTATATAAATACTTGAACACTTTGTATTAAAACAGCATACTTCCCTCTCTTTCAAATTTTTCTCTAGTATTTAAGAAACGTGTTCTATTGCTAGGCCATAATTGCATAATTTAATTATCTTACAGTGAAAAAATGAAGTCGCATGTTACGAGCTATCCGCGTAAACTCAATTGTGTTTTCATGACTTTCGTCTCGAGGATGTTTGTCCTTGTATAGCGATCATTTTAATATCACAATTGCGTATTGCGAAGAAGTAAAACGAAAGTGCAATTCCATTTTGCATTGCAGTTCCATTCACAGGAACGCAAACAATTAAAAAAAATTGTTGAAGCTAATTGTCTGTAATCATTATCCAGCAAAGTGCATAAGGTGAATAATAAATAATATTGGTTTCTTTATTTATTAAAATATCCAGATTCTAAGTCATTTCAAAGCGTTTCTTCGTAGTTTAGAGGAGAGTCATAATTTATTCAACAATATGAAATTTATTATTTTATAACAAATTGCTTCACCGTGACTTACTATGATTCAATCAGGATTGAAAAAAATCTAGTGAATAAAAAAACCATGATAAATTTCGGTTTTTACTATCTCAAATTTTAATCAATAAATAAATTAGTTAAAGCTAGAAAAATGATTAATCTACACTTAAGATATCTTTATATAACTTTATACAAAAAGATATGTTTGTGCTTTAATTAATTTTTACTTTAAGTAAATCATACTAATCACTATAGTTTAAAGTTTTAAAACAAATTAACGAGATTAAGCAATAGAATAATAAATCAATAGAATAACAACACCTTATCATAATAATAAAATCATAATAATAATAAAATCTTTAATTCAAATTAAGATGAAAAAATATTTAAAACAAAAACTTTACATACGTATATATGAATATATGTACATATACAGGATGTCCGGTAATGATCGCATAATTTCTCACGGGCAAGTAGAGCAATTAAACTGATTGTGAGTCAAAAAATCTTCTACTATTTTGCAATTTTCGGTTTAGGTATTTTACACACACACACACACACACACACACACACACACGCGCGCGCGCGCGCGTCATTTTAAATGGAAACTCCTATTTTTTAAATGAAAAGAGCAGAAAAAAAATTCTATGTTTAGATAGGTTCATGTATTCAAATTCAGCCCAGGGATCATTACAATGTCAACTTGATTTTTTAAATGAAAATTTAAAAATCTCAAACTTTAATTATCTTAAATAAAATAAAAAGAGCATTTAAATACTATTTATTTTGCGAAATAAAATATTTCTAATATGCTGACGCGTATTACAGTACGCGTGTTAAAAGCTCTGAGAACTTTTAGAGAACTTTTAGAGAATCAATGATTTGGTTAAAATATTGTAAAAAAAATTGTAAATAAAAAGAATATGAATTATATATTATATAATATAATAATAAAATAATATTTGCTACTATAGTGGTATATTAAAAAGACAACATTATAATTATTTAGTTCAAAATTTAGTAGTGTAAATTATCAATCAAGATAATACGCATATTAAAAAAAACTTGACATCATAAAGATATCATAGGCATCTTCTAGACAGACATTATTTTTGCATTATTATTAGATTTAAATGCGATGTTTAAAATAATCTAATTTTTTCATATTTTTTCATTTTTCAAAAATTGGATAAAAATTCAGATTAGGGGAACATCTTCCAATGATCTTGACTTTGATATATGTTGTCGAGGTCATAATCCTCCAACAGGCGTTAAGAGAATGCGAAGCGTTCTTAGAACGAGATATTGCCGGATATATTTACGCGAAGCGATGAGTTGCCCGAGATCATTATTATATCTCAATGATCGCTATGCCGAATTCTATTCTCAAATTCTATGCGTGATTAATCGATAGCTTCTATTCGAATTGTGTAATGAAAGTACATTTATTTTTTTCTATTTGCCCTAAGAGTGGTAATATTGCAACAAGTTCCAAATTTTGTTGAATTTTAATTTTAAGAAATGCTCACGTCTGCCTGGTCTATGAATTACGTTTCGAACTTCAGTCGACAGATGA
>NW_017259333.1:86487-87966 GCF_001594045.1 Atta colombica | reverse complement strand
TATATATATATATATATATATATATTGTATAAAATAGGACTCCTAATAATTGTAAAAATATAATACAGATTTAAGGGGAGTACTTTGGAGTTAGCGCGATAAAAGATGCACGGTAAATCTACACTTACATAATCATTAATAGTATATAATGTGTATTAAAAGATGTTAGTTTAAACGTTTCGGCTATTGGTTTTAGCCATCTTCAGTAAATACATAATTAATACATTAACAAAGAATATCTTCTATCCAATCAGAAAGTGAGAAAAGCACAACATCGTATAAAGAAGTTGTCTGTCTTCTTAATAAATGATTGCGTTCTAATAAAGTTATTAAGAATTAAAATTATGTAAAGTTGAAATTGTACAAAGAAAGTGCTTACCTCAATCTCGTATAATATTGCAATTAAGTATATTACAATATTGAGTAAATAAAAAAGATTTATATGAAACATATACGCGATAATGCAAATCTGTTGATCCTGTTCAAACAGGATGGTATCAATCTGAAACATATATACAATGATCATGTAAACACTGACATGCTTACGAGAATTTCTGCGAAATGTGTTGTTGTATATATTCTCACCATTATCGATGTGTTGAGTAAGCACGCATGGGTTGTACCGCTGAAAACCAAGAATGGAAATGAGAGAAATGAGATGGCTACAGATCGCAAAGATAATTCGAAATGATGGAAAATGTCCGAAAAATTTGCGAACCGATATGGGAAAAGAATTTTACAAATATGCAAAAACTCTTGAAAAAACATAAATCATTATTCAATATATTTCATAATGAAAGCATCTGTCGTTGAATGGTTCAATCGTTGAAAAACGATATGTTTGGAAATAATTTACGTATAATGGAAATTATAAATGGATCGACTTGCTACCGCGTCTCGTGTCTAAGTATAACGCGCAAAAGCATCGAATTATCGGTCTACGATTCATCAATGTGACTCCCACGATTGCTGACAAACTCTTAAATACAGTGTACAGTAATGTAAAGGCCGTCGCACTTCCGCGATTCAAAGTGAGTGACTCGGTACGTGTAAATTCAAGATAATCTTTGAGAAAGGTTACATGCTAAATTGGATCACGGAGGTGATCGTTTAGAATCGTCAAAATACAGAAAACTAAGCCTGTGACGTATCTACTGGAAGATTATCGCGGAAAACCGGTCGCTGGAGGATTCTATGAATATGAATTGCTTCGCGTCGCTAATCCCGACATATATCTAGTTGAAAAGGTGTTGCGTAAAAAAGAAGTCAAGGTTTATGTGAAATGGCTCGGATTTGATGATTCATTCATTACAATTCTTATATATTAGGTGTACAACTTTGCTTCCGCCGTTTTCCTATAGATGGCTTTAGCGATAAGTGGTGGTCGAAATAAATAGATCATAGACGTCATACAATAAACTTGGACATCTGTCAACATAACTCCATAGAAACATTAGTCGATTTGTGTATGTATGTATA
>NW_017259333.1:60129-86387 GCF_001594045.1 Atta colombica | reverse complement strand
TATATATATATATATATACATACGTACAACCATACATACATACATACATACATATTATATATATTATACAATATACTGCAAACGTACGAGCGTGGCGCAACTTCGTCGCGCGTTCGCAGCTAATTCTTTCTCGACTCAGCAGAATTCCCATCTTTATAACGAACCTTTTATAACGACCACCTTTATAACGAACTCTTTGATTGATCTCATTGGAAACGAGTCAATACGCGGTCAATTGAAGAGCGAATAGACGGCGACAATAAATCACATAATTATTAATAAGAAGAAATAACAAATATATTTGGTATTCGTTGACAAGGTCATGACACAATATGCGATCGCAATGTATTACTATAGCCTCACATATGCCCCGATACGCTCTACGCGGAGCGTATCAATTGCGCTAACTTTCGACGGCACGAGCTAATGTCACGTAAGAATACCTTCCGCAAATCGCACGTGCAGTAGCCGATGCTACGATAGCCGGAATACGAGACGATTGTGGTCTCTTCGCGAACAGCGTGACCTCGTGTTCATCCGCGGGGCTTCGAATGACACAAAATGCCGGAGATAGACAGAGAACATACAGATATAAAATTTCGATACAAGGCCAATCGGCATGCGACAAGACTTCACGAAATGATCAGACTGTGGCTAAGGCGGACACGGAACTCTCCCGAAACTATTACAACGAATCGTCGCGGGAGGCGGCACGCTCAGACACAAATATCACGCAAAACTCGACAATACCGCGTGCTTCTCGCATACAAAATATGACAACAATAATTACGCGCGCCTCCCGGACATGGAAATTGGCGAACTTTACAAACTTATTACGTTCGTTTCACTCCGATAATCCTCTCATCAGACTCTCATCGCTCTGTTCGCTCGCTACCCTGCACTCTTAGCGTCCTGCGTCCTTCGGCCATGCTCCTCGCTCGCTCGCTATAGCACAAGCCGGATGTTGATTCTTCCGGGAGCACGCATCACTACGAGGATCGCTATCATCACGAGGAGGTGCTTATCGCGCGATAATTGATGCGAGGCTCTACAAGCTTCGCGAATCGCGTGAGCCGTATCATCTACGCATCCTGCGTCCTAACACGCGAAATTCGACCGGATCGCCGCGTTTCCTTCGGCCACTTTGGAAGCTCTCCCGGATTTCAAATTCGAGAGACTTGCCTTTCGGTGTCGGTGTCCCCGTAGTCGTGGTCTCTACTTCCGACTCTAGGCGCCGATTTTTCTTGAGAGGGCTCCGCGAGCTCGTCATAGAGTCTCTCGCCGATCCCCGGCCGCTGTTCCCGCTGGCCCCGTCGCCATGCGCCTGTAATGTGTGGCGATAAAACATGTCTCGAACCAAAGCAAAGATAGAAATGCGAATATCACTTGCTATCCGTTCTCCATCATTCCTCTTCCGATTCTCGGCCCCAGCTGTCTTCTTTCTATTCGATGAGACGACGCAAAGTTCCCAAGATCGCAAGGAGGAGGTCGCCAATTATCTTACAAAACTCGCAGTATGATAACGCACGAAAAGAAACGATAAAACGCCGTAGAAAATCTGCGGAACGCACAAATAGAACGAAACAAATGCGAAATGGACAAAATAATATATAAGAGTGCGCAAGTACGTCCGCCTTCTAAAAAGTGGAAGGATTCAGGACGCCAGAGTTGCGCTGTTCGGTCGGGTCTTCCGACTCTTGTGACGGACAGAAAACGTCACGTCACAATACATATTATACAATATATACTATACATAATATATATAAAATACATATTAAATATATTATACATTATAGACAAGTATGTTTTTATTAATAAAAAATACATAAATATTATACGAAAAAAAAGAAATGAATTTTTTTATAATAATACCATCATGATCAAAAAGTTCCCGGAATTCATTCAAAAAATTCAAAATACAAGTTTTATTCATCAAAAGTGATATTGTCCTCTTCAAAGTACTCCCCATCGACTGCAACGCACTTATGCTAGCGCTTGATCCAGCTCTCGAAACATTTCTGGAATTCTATTGTCGGTATAGCTATCAGAGCCATCTTCAATTTTTCCATTACCTTCTTTCAGCTATTAAAACGTTCCCCATAATGGTTTTTTGACTCGATCGGACAAAAAAATATCGCCATATCGATGGCTGTTGGATGGTATTCGTTTCATTCTTGATCAAAAATTCACGGATAATGATGGCATTGTGCGATGGTACGTTATCATGGTGCAAAATTCATGAGTTGTTTGCCCACAAATCCTTTCTTTTTTGGCGAACTGCTTCACGCAAACGTCTCATAACGCCCAAATAATACTCCTTATTAACTGGCAAAAATTCGTGATGTACAATACCGTTGTAATCCATGAAAACCGTGAGTACCGCTTTCTTTTTCGACTGAAAACGACGTGGTTTTTTTGTGTCTTGACTCATTTGAAGCTTTCCATTCACTCGCCTGATGTCTGGATTACGTGTCGTACTCATAAACTGTCTCGTCTCCAGTAATGATGCGTTTGATGAATGTTGGGTCGGATTCAGCCTTGGAAATTATGTTTTTGGCGATGACAACACGGTCCCTTTTTTGCATGAAATTCAGTTCCTTCAGGACCAACTTTGCAGCAACACAGCGCAAATCCAAACCATTAACTACAATGTCCTGATGGATCCATAAGCAATGTTTAAGTCCTCTGCCAGCTTTCTGATAGTTAATTTGCGATTATTGATCAACATTTCTCTCATTTTATTGATATTTTCGTCGGTTTCAATGTCGACGGCCTGCCACTGCGTTCGTCATTCTCGACGGACTCACGACCACTTTTGAAGCGTTCATGCTACTCATAAACGGCTGTTTTCTTTAGAGTATCACTGCCGAAACAGTTTCCCAACATTTCCAAGATTTTCACACCATTGAATCCATTTTTAACGCAAAATTAAATACAAACTCGTTGTTGCAAATTCAACTCCATTTTTAAAACTATAAAAAATCGAAAATACGTCCAGAAGTAGATGTACTCAAGACGGCGTAACTTTTATAAATATCAAGCTATGGTGGGTAAAATTTGGTGGGAATGTCAATAATAGATGTGGCAACCTAACCAAAAAAACAGAACTCAAATCAGTTGGCTCAGACCATCATCTGGTGGTAATTCCGGAACTTTTTGATCAAGGTATTTTATAATGTCCCCATGGCAGCGTGTCAGTAAAATTTGAAACAATGTACCGCTTATCATCATATGGACTCAGAGCGATTTTCGTTTTAGATATGGTGTTTCGTGCAATTTCGATCTTATGCACGATCTTATGCTTGCGCGTCATTTCAATTGTGTCATTGAGACACTGCGTATAATCATTGAACGTTATGGATTTCGCTACAACGTTGCTCTTGACGTCCTTTGCCTTTTTAGTATTTTTTTTACATCGACGCAAGGCGTACATTTTCGCTCTAAGCCCGATGAATTCGATCCGATGAATCGCACATTGTTTTCATCTTTTATTAAACCGGGAACTTTTTTATTTATTAATGGAATATCGTAAGCATTGTCGATTGCATAATCATTGGTATCGATCACTGGAATCTATTGATATCGCGTTTTATAACAGATATAGATATCGTCGCACTCGATATGATAAATAAGTCTGTCCGTGTCGATATATATAATTTTACATTTTTTATTCATTTTGAAAGAGCGGTAATATGTGCTCGTGATGAAATTCGTATACGTTTTAGAGATATATTGAGGATGCACATACCCACATATAAGGATTGTCCAAGAAAAAACCTTCCCACACAAAAACTCATATATCCTCCAAACAATTTGACCGATTTTCAAAAGCAAACCCATTTTAAAAACGTCTTTTAATTACAATTAAAATTATATTTTAAAAAATTCTTAAAAACTATTGGGAGTACAAATAAATTTCCGCTGTTTGCAAAAGACGGCCTAATAAACTATAGTTAAAATTTGATGTAAAATGACATATCGTAAGATTGGACATCCGGCAACACCATAACCTTGAAATATTAACGATTTTGTATCAGCATCATATATTTTTTTTGTACGAAAATGTCGAGTTTTGAGCCGAATAAGCGTCATTTGCGGGAACTTTTGATACTTCTTTAATTTGAAGAAATCTACAGCTGAGACTCATAGATTGCTTGTAGAAGCATATAGTGATGCTGCCTTAAGTGAGAGAAGTTGTCGTGAGTGGTTTCAAAAGTTTAAGAACGATGAATTTGACGTCGAAGACAAAGAACGTAGCAGAAAGCCGAAAGTGTACGAAGACGCGGAATTGGAAGCATTATTGGATGAAGATTCGTGCCAAACGCAAAAAGAACTTGCACTTACATTAGGAGTGACTCAACAAACAATTTCATATCGTTTGAAATCATTGGGAATGATTCAAAAGCAAGGGAATTGGGTTCCATATGAACTGAAGCCGAGAAACGTTGAACGCCGATTTTTCACATGTGAAATACTGTTTGCCAGGCATAAACGAAAGGGTTTTCTGCATCGTATAGTCTGATGATGAAAAATGGATTCACTACGATAACTCAAAGAAGAGGAAATCATGAGGACCACCGTGCTTCAATATCGACAGCCAAGCCGAATATTCATGGAAAAAAATTCATGTTGTGTATTTGATGGGCTTCGGCTTGATGTCGTGTATTATGAGTTGCTCAAACCGAACGAGACCATTACTGGGGCTCTCTATCGAACACAATTGATGAGATTGAGCCGAGCACTCAAGGAAAAACGCACCCACTACTACTCCAGGCATGATAAAATTTTTCTCCTGCATGATAATGCTCGACCACATGTTGCGGCGCCGGTCAAAACCTACTTGGAAACACTCAAATGGTAAGTTCTACCCCACCCGCCGTATTCTCCAGACATTGCTCCTTCCGACTACCACTTGTTCCGATCGATGACGTATGGCCTATCTGAGCAGCACTTCACATCATATGAAGATACCAAAAATTGTATTAATGATTGGATAGCCTCAAAAGATGAAACATTCTTCCGACGCAGTATCCACATGTTACCAGAAAGATGGGAAAAAGTACTAGCGATGGCCATTACTTTGAATAAAACATTATGTACCGTTCTTTCACAATAAATGCTTAATTTTTGAAAACGACGGAAACTTATTTGCAGTCCCAATAAAATATATGATACGAATAACATGAAGTTAACATTAAATGGCACATGTTTGTACATGAAAGCAACAACTGTGCTTTTCTTATTTGAACTTGAGTAATGTGTTGAACATGTATTCTATGAACTGAGTCAACATACGCACGATGTTAGTAAGAAATTCGAATATTTTGTGTCATTTTTAAGACAAAATTGTTTTACTAATAAAAACGTATTACTAATAAAAGCGATGCTCTTGTACAAAATTTATGATAAAAATTCTATTATAGAATGTGAACTAATAGTCTATGATTTAGATTATATTGTACATACTGCATTACATTATAAATAAATGTATGTATTAAAATATATTCTTTTCTTCTAAAATTATTTTATCTTCGCTACTTCTTCTTCATATCTTAATAGTAGTATTGAATTAGTCAATAAGAAAGCGCGCTTGGCTTTGTATTACATTGATAAAAAGAATATTATTATAATAAGTACTAGGTTATATTATTAAAAATTCATAAAAATATTATCATAATTAGTTTCTAAGTCGTATCATTAAAAATCGTAATATCTTTAATAAATCGTGCAAAAGAGAAAAGAAAAGAAAGCGCAAATAATAAATATAGGACTGCAACAGGTGGAAGAGAGAAGAACAAACTCTCTCTTGCCCTCTAACCTGGGATGGACCTCGATGACACGCTTTCCTCTTTTTCAAATCCAATCTGTGATTTCGCCCTCCCCACCCACGTGATACTAGAGCTATCTGCTGGTTGTTGTATCCGTGGATTAGAATCCCTAGTTCCGTGGGTTAGAATCCTACTATTATTATTTTTATTTTAGTGTCGAAATTTATTTTCGTGTCATTACTTTTACAATCGTTTATAATTGTTATAGTAAAATAATTGCATGAAAGTTTGAAAAAATATGATTTCACACACACACACACACACACACACACACACACACACACATATGATTTCATATACACAAGTGAGCTTAGACTGTGAATTATTAATTATTGTAATTTTTCAGAAAAAAGAAGAGATCCATTGATAAGCGACAAATTAAAAAAAGTTGAAGAAACAAACCATATCTAGTGGTACAGATGTTGTGAATATATTAATTATAAACAATCGTTATTTTATATGCGGCAAGTCATTTTTCCTTGAAATAGAATATGTAATTATGGATTTCATACTCACTATTCCTTTTTCTTTTATTGTGTATAATAATTTAATTGATATAATTATTAAGAAGAAAAAATTACATTTAACAACATATATGTTTTCATTATTTAATTATTACGTATAAATTATAAATCGTGAACAAAAATCGTCAGTGATCTAGTGACATGACTGCAAATATATTTTTAGAATTTTCCCAGAAAAATTGATGTACAGACGCGTTTTCAATATTTTAAAAGTTTCAGAAATATTTCGTGACTCCTTATATCAGAATAATTAGAAAACGATAAAATTTCTTTATAATTGAACTTAAAAATATTAATACACAAGAAAGGAATGAAAACATTTAACGGATTAAATTGGATTTTAAGTGCTTAAATAATTCTATGTGAATTTTTATATTACCTAGTAGTCATTTAAATTGCGTACTGAATTGATTATGTGATCTTGAAACACAAACCGAACTACAGTAGTAATATCATAAATGAAATTCGCAATTTACTAATTTGTTGTTTATATATAGAGATATTTTATATAAAGATTATACGAAGTATTACATACCATAAAATTACAATACAAAAAAACAAAAAAAAATATTTCTTCATAAAAATGTCATTTTTGTCAAGAATTATCATATTAGATGAAATTAGTACTGAATCAATACAAGTATATAAGTACTCATTAACGCTGCAATTGCAAATTGTGAAATATCTGTAAACTATACGTATACATTTTTGGTATGCCAGAGAAGTAACAGCTACGAAGACGATCATGATAGCGCCTATAATAATGTGAAGACTGATTCGTTCAAAGGAACGAATTACAAAAAAAATGTAAATAAAATGTTTTTAATATCCACGTATAATTCGAAATTTGTATCAAAAGTAACCGATTCTCAATGGCAAAAGTGGTTAATGAATATCGTTCATGATAGGAATTTTTGCATTAACTTTTGGCTTCTCATGAAGTGAAGATAAACAAAATCCGAGCTTATTGAAATATATCAAACTTTCCACTAATTAATTTTACTCAATATAAACTGTTGTTTTTCTTATCTTTATTTTGAAAATGTCTTTCTCTATATGCATTCTGTTATTCGGTTTCATTGTTGAAAGACATGTCTGAATCGTGTGCGATTCTAAAGAAAAAACAGGAAAATGGGATTAATAAAATTAAAAAAACAACTCTCTTTCGTAGCGTTCAACTTGAATTATCTGTATAAAAGTTGTAGCACAGGCAATTATTTATTCTATTTATAACTATAAAAATGCATTGAAATAGCTATAATATTGTGATATGCGCGCGCGAGCGCACACGCACGCACGCACGCACGCACGCACGCACGCACGCACGCGCGCGCGCGCACACACACACACACACACACATTTTACATTTTTTAAAATTTGTAATTATTGAAATGATACTTACCTTGTACAAATTTAGTGAAGATCGTATTGTGTTCAATTATTGCATCGAATTTATTATATTATTATACTAAAAGAATATGAATATTGTTTATTGTGTGTATATATGTTTTAATTTCAATTACAATTGTTATAATCTTCAAAATTATAAATTAATTAACAATTTTAGACAAAATTATTATATTTGCAAAAATATAAATCGCTTTTATAACTGAAAGAAGGTTATGAATAATATCACTGACAATACAAAATTCTGCGTCGAAAGCGAAAAAAAACGTAATTTTAATAGTAAATGAAAACTTAAAATATTTGTTAATCAGTACAATTTTTATCATTAAAACATTATTAAGACTTAAGAAATGACCGTAAATATGAATACATTAAATACGATAAAGAACGCCATCACGATTAAAGATGCCAAAATTAGATGTTTCGAATGATACAATATATATTCTTTATTAAATCAATTTCAGAAATGATTGCGCGCCGATAACTTTTAATTCGGACTTTTAACACAATATCACTCTGAAACATTAATAATCCCTCCTAAATTAAATTAGAAAAATTGTAAAGAACTTATTGCGAAAAGTATTATTAAAATATTATTATATATTAGACTGATTGTATTGAAAGTTATCGGCGCGCGATCATTTCTGAAATAAATTAATGTAATAAAGAATATATATTGTATCATTCGAAATATCTAACTTTGATCGTGATGACATTCTCTATCTACTTAAAATAAATGTAAAAAATGTACCTTTGCAAATGTTCTTTTGAAACAGATGAAAATTGAAATTGAAATTATGGTGCATTGAAATTTGAATTTAAAGTATTTGCTTATCAGAAAATAAGAATAAATAACTGTTTTTACAACTGGTATCATTTCTTTCAAGAAAAAAAGGCATTTTTAAAAGGCATTTAAAAATAATGCATTTTGTAGGGTTGCGATAATTTTGTCAAATTATTGCAACTTCATTGAGATATGTCATTTAATGTCACTGTTTCTTTTTTCATCTACTAATCCATATTGTGTTCTCAATCATTCTTATCAGAAAATATCTAATTTTGTCACTTATTTTAATGTGCAATCATTTTGTGAAAAACTCGAATAAATGTATCTTTTGCATATAATTAATTGTATTTATGATATGTATGGAATTATGACATGATGAAATAAACAATATTTGTAATTTTTTGTATAGAACATAATTGTAGGAATTCGCTATGCAGGAAGAATCTTGTCCATCAACATCACGAATTGATAAATTAGAAACAAAAATTCAGAGATAGAAGAAAACAAAAGTTATAGCACTGTTAAAAGTTTCGAATGTAAAGAAATAATTTCTCAATCCACTGTTTTTTTCGAGTGATTTTGAAAAAAATCTTACTTTCAAGCCAAGAAAACATTGATAGTTGCGTTATTATAAGTGTTGAAGAACAGGTGATAGAATTAATGACTATGATAGCGAACATGAAAATAATAACAGCAACAACAGTTACAGCGATAATCAACATAATGAAAGCGGCCAAGCTTTTCATAAAGATTTCCAAGAACCATTTGAAGTTGGTAACAGAATCATGTTTCCTGCAGCTGATTTATCAGTTTCGGATGTTGATTCGGATTGTTGGATTCTGCTTACGTTTTAATGTGAGTCTAATGGCATGACAAAAGCTCATCAACATGGTACGAGTTTTAGCAAGTCCTGATTTCAATGAGGAATCAGCAACTATAAAGGTATCAAAGATGTACGAACCTCCAAAAGACGTAATAAAAATATGTTATTACTGTCCACTTCCGCAACTCGAAATTAAGCATTATGAATTTAAGCGAAAATAAATGAAAACTTTTTTCAGGAAAATGTTCCAGTTGCGGTACTCTATAAAAACTTAGCAATCAATCCTTAGATCATTATTTGTCTTGATGTTAAATTTTAGTTGGAATAGTTATTGAAGACAGAAGAGATACAGACGCAACTATTTGCAAATCTGAATGGTTATGAAAACGAGAAACTAAGGATAACGATTTCATTATGAACATATACGATAGCAAGTTGTACAAGAAAGTTCAGAGATGTATTTCTGGAGCATTGATATTTAATTTCAATATCGACGATGTGCCAATATTCTAGTTCAAGTTACAGTTTTTGACCGTTACAACTTAATGAATTGCCAGTTCAAATAAGGTTCCAAAATATTGGATTGACAAGAAAACAATTTTTTTAAAAGGCAATTTTTAAAAAGCTTACAGTTTTGAGCTAAAAAACGCAATTATTTCCTTGCCAACCCAATATAATACTGGCAGATGTGTGGATGACGAAAGCAGAATCATTTCCGGACGGATGAATTTATATCTCAACGATTTTGTTGAGCAAGCTAAAATATTAAAGCATGAAGACATTGATATAATAAATGCTATCACAGGAGAAATGGTGAATTTCAAAGTGAAACCACTTTGCGCATTGGATTCCATCATTAATGAAAAATCGCATAAAATTCAATGGATACTTCAATTGCAGTTGGTGCTGTTCATATGAAGAATATTTTGTAGGCACGGTAAGATACTTCTTTAACGCCTCTGATGATGGTGATGAGCTTCGAAATAACTGGAAGTATTATCGGGACATGCGTGAAGCTATTGCATCGCAGAGAAAAGTAAAAGGAGTCAAAGGAGCATCTGCTCTGTGGCTGAGGGATTATATATCTTTGATAATATTTGGAGCTATCCCTATGAATATATACATATGAGGTCGTTCTAGGAATCATGAAATAATTTTGGAATTTCTGGTCGAAATGCAATAACATTTGCTATATTTCTTCGGAAGATCAACAACGTAATGCTGTGTAAGATAAAAGTATCTCAAGATATACATAGATTGTCAAGACCATTACAAGAAAAAGTTAAATGGAAAGCTACAGAATGGAAGTCATTCTTGCTATTTTTTTTTACATATTTCCATGTTTGCAAGAAATATTACCTCAAGAATACATGGACTATATTTTTTACTGTTTGTCCGGAGTACACATATGTTGCTTAGATCAGAAATAATCGAAGCAGAAATATATCGATGTGAAGAAGATTTTAAAATTTGTGGGGCAAACCAAACTCATGTACGGCGAAGCTTTTATAATTTTTAATATCCATGCCGTTATCCACATCACTACATCAGTTCGTCAAAATGAGTTTGAGTTACTTCCGCCTTAGGTTTTGAAAATGGTTTATATTTGTATAAACAATTCATTAGTAGACCAAAGGGAGTCAACCAGCAAATAGTAAAAAAATGGATTCAAAGATTACATACGAATCATTTGTATCTACCACGTCATGTAATGAAGTATTGCAAAAGTCTTTTTTCCAATCAGCTTTTAAAATCAGTATACAAGATCGAAATAGAAGAGAGGACAGTGAAACTCATAGGCGTATAAAACAGGTATGCAGCTCGTATAAAAAGGATGTTTAATGATGAGACTGAATGTCCTACCTTTTACAATATAAGATATAGGAAAGACATAGATCATTTACTTTCCAATCATCGTACGGAGCATTAGGGATTTGACGATTCGTAGACCAAGACGGCAGATTACTTCGCGGAGAGGAGATCATCGTTGGATTGCATGTACGATGGCGCTTGTGTTAAACGAACTAAACAGGCAAGAGATACACCTTTTAACTGAGAGATTATACCTGGAAAGGAACTCACTGCATCCAACGTTGCATTTTTAAGATTGAGTTTCATTGTATGAAATGGTTGTTATCTTGAATATTATCGGTGAACCTATCTTTGATGACCGCATCATCAAGTCTCGTTAAGACTCACACGTACAATCCGTACGCCAACACTATATTTGGACATAGCGACGAGATATAAGTACTCATAGCAACAAGATTTGTATACGTTACCGTGCGGAAGTTTTCTTTATATTGAAAGAAGATTGATGATGAAAAGGAAAATGGTCAGTTGTCGACAATGCTTGGAAATAATTGCTTGGCGTTCATGTTTGATGAAATTCGATATGAACTCAACTGTGTAGAGATTGACTGCAACAGAAATGTTGGAGTTACCAGTACTATCAAGAACTGTCGACATACAACAAAGCTTTGATTGCGCTGGATGGAATTTTAAATCCGATGGAAGAAGGACACTTTAATTGCGTTCCGCTCAACAAGCTGTTGAGCTTTTGCGAAGATTACATTACGCATGGTCGTCAACGTTCGCCACGAATTAATTTTGATATGAGCGCGCAACGAGTTGCTTGATGAGAAATCCTGTGACGGAGCCTGAGGTTGAATTATTCAAAGTGCAGTGACGGATGCCTTATGTTACTTTAAAAGAAATAAATTATCAATGCTGCGAGCATTGGAAACCATCGTTATTTGAGCATGAGTTTTCGCTTGTGAGAATATTCTTTGTTACAGAATACGACCAAACCATCAAAAAAAACGACGATTCAACTTGAAAAACCGCGATACGTTATTTTTGCTCTGCTAATCTGTCGAAAGAATGTCACGAGATTAGCGTATTCGACGATTATAATTTGAGTAATGTGAAACTTTATCTAAATTCAGAATTGTATCCGTACGACGATTTAAATCTGGATTTTGGCAAAAAGTGACACGCTGCCCTATATTTATATGCGCGTTTTCGTAAAGCATATTATGGAATCGATTACTTTAAAACGCTAGTCAATGTGTTCTTATTTATCGAGAAAGGGCCTTTTGCGGTTATTGATTATTCGCGACAACATAAATTGGTCAAGAGCGCTACTGTGGATGTACGCACAGAATTTGACTGCAAGAAGTATGTGTCCGTCAATATTACCGCATATAGTCTCATCATTATACATCGTGTAATCGAATACTGTCCGTACAACATAGTGCGCAAAATGTAAATTGCAACGTCAGCAAATATCCAGAATATAAAAGAAAGGAAAATCGGGGTGAAGTGCAGTCTCGAAAAATTGCTCATCATGTCGACGTTTATGTATCTGTATGGATTCGTCGTCAACAAAAGATTATCGTCAAGGAAGTAGCTGAGAAGCGTTCTCACGCTACTTAACTACATTTGTCCATGGTTTTCTAACGAGATCCGAAGTCGTGCGCTTCCTAATTGAATACTTATCACTATGAATTGCGATGAGAAGCGGATGGTTCCGTACAACATGACAAGGCATCTAATTACTAACATTGTGATAGAAGAGGATGAAGCTCTTATAATTCAAGGGACACGAAAGAATGGCTGGCGATATTCTTGACACTGATATCATTGAAACTTTGGATGTGTATGATGTAGAATTGTAATATAGATGATTATAATACTATACAATGTGAAAAACACATTAAAAATTATTTTGCAAAATGTATTTAAAATATTTAACTAGTGGTCGCCAGAAAGAATTGCGAGACTTTTTTAAATAAATATGTGTTATCTCACATTATAATATGTTTTATTTCTATTATCCTTACCTGTGAACATTAAAATAAATATATAGCAGATAGATGTTGAAAATGAACTGATAGCGGTTTGATATCCGTTCAATAGTTATCAGTTTAAAGTGAACTGAAAGCTGTTTATAATGGATCGATAGCTATTCGATAATTGTTAGATAACCTTAAAAATATTGAGGTGGAATCTTTTGAATATGAAATATACTTTTGTCCAAAACAATATACTTTTGATTGAGGCATTGCATCTTTGTCGCTGATATAAAGCGTTGATGATCTAATTATAATAAATAAAATATTGAAGCTTCTTTATGGAATTTTTTGAACGCATGATATACTTTTAGCTGAGGTATAAACTTTTGACAGGAATATTATATTTTTGCACGTGGCACTATATTTGGACTGAGGATTTTTTTTCAAAATGATATCATGTCGTCACGTAAGTAGACTAGCTAGAGGGATTCTAATCCACGAATATAGCAGATGACTTTAGTGTTGCGCGAATGGGAAGGCCGAAGTCACAAATGCTGGGTTCGAGGGAGGGGGAAACGCGTCATCGAAGTCCGTGTTAGAGGTGATTTGTTCTTTCTCTCTTTCACCCATTGCGTTTTTTCTTTAAACTATTGTCTTCTCTCTCTCTCTCCTATCCATATTGTAGGATGCAGTTCTCTCTCTTCTACCCGTTGCAGTCCTATACTTATTATTTGCACTCTCTCTTCCTCCCGTTACGCTCTCTTTTCTTTTGCACACGATTTTATTAAATAAATGTGATATTTATGATTTTTTAAATAATATGACTCGGCAATAATTTTAATTTAGCAACTAATATATAAGCCTAATAATATGCTTAGTAATACAAATAGACAAGTGTTCCTAATTATCGAATCATTATTAAAATTGTTAATGAGTAACTATCCAATTAACTTATTAAACATACTATATACATACTGAACAACTATCATTATTGACTATGATAAATTCTTAATTATATATTAACTATGATAAATTCTTAATTATAGGGAAAGGGAAAAGAAATGCATTAAAAAAAATCTCATAACTTAATCTCATAACTTAATTTTTTAAACTTGATATATTTTTTGGCATTGCAATCACCAGTTGTATAATGTGTTTAAATACATATCATTCTGTAACGCACAATTCTTAACATATTTTCCACATTGTACAGTAATAGTATCATCTAGATTATGTAAAGAATCTATATTTTCGTAATCCAGAGTCTCGATGTCGAGTCGTCGCTATCGAGTGTATCAACCAACCATTTACGTTTTTCATGTCCTTTAACGTATACAAGAGCATTATTATCGTCATTTTCTTCGCGCCAATTACAGCCATTGTAATCAAGCGTTTCGCCATGCTGAGATTATTCCCATTGCAATCCATGGTTATAAGTACTCTGCCAGGAAGCGCAATACTTTTCTGACTTTTTCAAGAAGTTTCATGACATGGGATACGTAAAAATATAATGAGAGAGAATAGTTCCTTTTCTCAACATCACCATTTTTTTCACGACAAATTTATTTCCAATAATAATAATCCTTACAGATCTACAAACGTTGATATAGTCATGGTGAACGACTTTTTGAGACTGTGCTTGACCATAAAAGATCTTGAATTTTATCTTATATATTAAAAAGAGGATGAGAGTATTTTTTGGTGATGATAATTTACGTAATCTTGCGTACTACATTTGACATTGGGCTATATTCGATCATGCCGTCGCGTAAGGCAATAGACAGTCGCGGGTTATTCTTTTTGAATTCAAATTCTAATTGTACATTCATAGTGTCATTCTTGATTCGTTTTGTCACGAGCAGTCAACGGTTACTAGAATAAAACCTTTCAAAAAGGAATGTAATTGGAATGATGGCTCATTTCTTTCACGAGGAATTTGATAATAAGACGGAAATACATATCATACAAAATAGTGGCTCGTTTGTCAAAATTTAAATTCAGATTATACGAATAAAATTCAGAATTTAGATAAAGTTTCATATTGGTTAATTTACAGGTGTCGAAGTAAGTTTTACGTGCTGTCATGATATTTTTTTATCGTTATCAGTTTGTAGATCAAAGATAATGTATCGTGATTTTTCCAGCTGAGTCGCAGTCTTAATGGCCCAAGAATGCTTCGCTGTACTCAATAGGGAGTATTCATACAAATCCCACGAATGAATATTGAGTTGAAAAAATACAATGTCAATTCTTAAATTGATCGTCTGTAAAAACTGTAAACACAGTTATCCATAATTGTTTTGATTGTAATGTTGATAAGGCGTGCGATTATATTCGATTCGCGTTACGTTTAAATATCGCACCAATTCCTTCGGTGGTCAAAGATTGCTATCAAAATAAACAGCACGATCTTCTCGCTTCACGTACGCCACCCAATGAGTACCTGGTCCATCAACATTATCTAAATTTACGGTACTGCTCTCGTTTTGATACATTTCTCTTGTTGGTAAGTACACATAAAAATATCTCTAAAATATGGAATACGCATATGTTTTGTCAGTTGTAGTTGAACATCGGTAGTTACAACCTTCAGCATTTTTGGCAACTGTTTAGCGTTTTTTTTTAATCTTTTTTATTTTTTTCGTTGTGACTCCTTGTCCATGCTTGTGGAGCGAGATAGACTCCATAACCTTCCATGACGCGGTTATAACATTTCTTTTAATTGACGTTGCACAGCTTTATTACCATTTATAGTTTTTGCGACTCCTGCCGCGTCGCTGACTAACGAGCCGAAGACTCAATAGCGATAAGATAGGTAAGATACCACCGCGTTTTGCCACCGGTAATATTCGTTTTTTCAACTTTTTCTTCTTCGTTTTCATACCCGTACTAATTTTCGTTTTGGCTTTTATTTAAAACAGCAACAGCTGTGGCAGCAGCTCTCTCTTTCTCTCTCTCTCTCTCTCTCTCTCTCTCTCTCTCTCTCTCTCTCTCTCCCCCAGAGTCGAATCTTTCGCGATAATCCATTTCCGAGCCTCCTCAGCGAGTATTTTGTCAGTTACATGTTTTCATGAGATCTTTACTCCGCGAATAAGCTACGTTCGCGACACGCCGCATCCAACGGATTAATGCCTCGATCGCTTCTAGCCAATCGCTTTTCTAAATGCGTATTTGGACCACCCAAAATTGACATGTAACTCGATCGGAAGTGCGTTTATCGCGTGATTTAAAAAACTGTAGCCTTTTGTTGTTGTTGAAATTTGCTACAATTTCTTATAAATGGACCATCAATGCAATCGATAGGGTAAACTATAATGTTTCAAGCTAACGATGTTGCTGAACCTCTGAATCAACCTTTATATGCTAATCAGTCTCGCAGTTGATTTATATAATTCTTAAATTCTCATAGTAAATTAATTTTCGGTATAATATATTGGCGGTTCAACTATGTATATCACAGTTGTCTGACACGATAAGAAACATTTAGAAACGGTTTCTCTTTACGCGCTATTTTAAATCTGCTCTCGATTTTTTTCCAATATTATCAGTATCGTGAAAGGAAAAGTTCCTGCGACAATCCCAGACGATCAAAATGACTAATATCGATAATAAAGCACAGACTGAAATACGCAAGTATAGAAACATGCTGCCGATTTCTATACGCGGAATCATCTGCCATCATCCATCAAACTGCAGCAAAATAAACGTGTTTAAGTTTGCTGAAAAATCCACATAGCATACATTTTGAGAACGTGTACTCGAAGTCGTTGCAACAGTCAAAAGATCTTGGAGAATTTATTAGCACCGATTGAAGAAATTGGTTATTTTACATTCTCCAATAATAACGATGTATTATCATCAAATGAGGCGCTTCCAAATTCCATTTTTGTCTTCGATGACGTGCGATAAGCAAGACGCAATCAGAGAATACTTTGCGATGAGTCGACACGCGGACGTTGACTGTTTTTATCTGTGTCAAACATACGCAAAGATACCGAAGCATCTTATACACGATAATGCAAATCTATTGAGCCTGTTCACAGGACGGTACCAATCTGAAACATACATATAATGATCATGTAAACATTGACTTACGAGAATTTTTGCGAACTGTGTCGTTGCTGTTGGTAACAAAAGTATGGATTCGGAGTTATAGATAAAGACAGGGCGCTTAAAATGAACAATACAAAAAAGAATTTAATGAGTATGCGATATCTTGACGTGGTTAATCGTTGTCAATACGTCAATTACACAACATTTCTTTTCGAGTGCATGGATAACATGGATAACAATAAAGAGATCAAGGAGAGAATAACGAAACAAATTGCGAGTAAATTGATTCGTAAAAAATATCGCGCTTTAAAAACTAGCAAAATAGAGGAAGATAGCATTGGATAAATACTTTAAGCCTATCGTCGAAACTCTAAAACATTATCGAGAACACTGCTAATTATGAATCTCAACCAATTAAGAAAGAAATCAATGTTGTAAAGGATAAAAATATTAATAAGAAAAGAAAACTTGAAGATAATGAAGATGATGATGATAAAGATGATAATGATGATGATGATGATGATGACCTCTGGATGGATCATTCATGGCTTCAATTAACATTGTCGTCTTCAAAACAATGTATAAAAGAATCGAACATTATGTCGAATTTCAATTATGCGTCGCCTGAACCACATAAATTATCGTACGAATGTTCGCACGTGTTTCCTCAGTCGAAGACATTTATGAAATATCCAGTGAATCGCTTGAATGTTAGTTAAACAATTATTGCAAACACGGCAAATTCGTGAGAAGTTGCATAATTGGGGGCACTTGGACAAAAATATGTAAACATCTTCTCGATGATGACAGAGAAAAAGCGATCGATCACGTTTACGGCGTATGTCTCAACGAGAACGGCACGTTGCTCGATGATATTTCGACATGTAGACATGTCGAAATATCTAATGACTTTGTGATCGTAGATGGAATAAAGTACAAAGGTACATCTGGTTTGTACGAATTAACTTTCAAAAGAATTTCCGACGATACTATTTACACAGAAAATGATAAACTAGGATAAAAGTATATTGTTAACGACTGCTCACAAGCGCTATCATAAAGCGGATAATCCAATAGTGGGCAGCAAATACAATATAAGAATATAATGAATACAATATAAGAATATAAAAAACATCCTTGATGTCAGGTAAAACACAAGTTGGAACGGGCATGCCACGCGCCAGGAAAACCAAACAACAAGTTAGGTAAAACAATCGGAAAAGGTGTAATACCACGCACCATGTTCCTAAACGACAATAAATTATGTTCATTGGGACGAATCCTAACGAGCTAATAGAGCGTCTCCAATTAAAGTCTTACTCAGGCAAGTCACAATGCCCTCGATAACGAAATATTGTATATTATCGAAGAATTTCGTGAAGCTGGCTTTATTATAAATTGAAATGAGACAGTCATTTTAGTTGACAAAATGCCGATGAACAACGTTTGCGTTTAAGAACTTTGTGATATTTTATGCATTACAATAATCAGAACATAACGTAACATGTTTGAAAAGAAAAATCTCGACAAATGGCGAAGAATTGTACACTCCGGCGAGAAAAAATTTTCCACGCAGACGTGTCATAATTTATGGATACAATGACATGTGACAGACTGATGCGATTAAGAAGCGTCCTTATACACGATTCAACAAAGGTTATCACTACATTCTCACGGTTATCGATGTGTTGAGTAAGCACGCATGGGCCATACCGGCTGAAAACCAAGAGTGAAAATGAGATGGCTACAAATCGCAAAGATAATTCGAGACGATGGAAGATGTCTGAAAAATTTGCAAACCGATATGGGAAAAGAATTTTATAAAAACTCTTGAAAAAACACAATATATATCATTATTCAACATATTCTCTAATGAAGACATCTGTCGTTGAACGGTTTTATCGTACGTTGAAAAATGATATGTGGAAACAATTTACGTACAATGGAAATTACAAATGGATCGACTTGCTATCGCGTCCCGCGTATCTAAGTACAACGCGCGAAAGCATCGAACTATCGGTATACGGCCTACCGATTGTGACTCCCATGATTACTGATGTTCGGTACTTCTATCGTTTACGATGTCTAGTTATATCGTCTAATCACATCGATAAAGAATCGATCAATCCACGAGATGTCGATTGTTAAACGACGCATGCGTCGCGCGTAATCAATCTAAAACACTCAGATCAATATGGCCGCTCTAACTGTCTCGACAGCACGTGTTTTGCCTCAACTTGCCTGGACAAGTATTACCGCGCTATCGTTGAGATCCTTTCTGCTACTGTAAAACACATTCGCCTGCATTTGAGGTCTGTTCAAATAAAATTTGGAAAGCAGGGAAAATCTCATTTTTTTCGATCAAGTGCCCTCAAAGCAATCGCGGGAAACGCTTGGACGGTGATCGCATGGCCGTGCAATCACAAATCCATCGTGCACGTAGCAAGATCGCCAACAGCTGACAGTCTCTTAAACACGGTATACAGTAGCATAAAAGCCGTCGTACCCCCGCGATTCAAAATGGGTGACTCGGTACGTGTAAGCAAATTCAAGACAATTTTTGAGAAAGGTTATATAATGCGTTTATATATATCGTCAAATTGAACCACGGAAGTATTTAGAATCGTCAAAGTACAAAAAACTAATCCCGTGACGTATCTACTGGAAGATTACCGCGAAAAATCGGTCGCTGGAGTATTCTATGAGTATGAGTTGCATCTCATCGGTGATTATCCCAGCTTAGTCTAGTTGAAAAGATATATTAAAAAAGGTGTATTAAAAAAGGAGACAAAATTTATATGAAATGGCTCGGATCTGATTATTTGCACAACTCTTGGATACACAAGAATAGCGTGTTATAAAATTTATTACAAATTGTATAATTATTTTTTTCCCTATGTAAATATATATTAAATATAAACGCATTATATATATTATACATATTACACATTACAAATACATACACATGTACATACATACATACATACATACATACGTACATACATACATACGTACGTACGTACGTACATACATACATACATACATACATACATACATACACACACACACACACACACACACACACACACACACACACACACACACACACACACACACACACACACACACACACACACACACACACACATACATACATACATACATACATACATACATACATACATACAAGCTTAAATCTGTTTTTTAGTCAGAAAAACACATTTTTTTTTCCTAGGAAGCAAAAATAAATTTATTCAAAGTACTTGCCCTCGCTAACTATCCATTTTTCCCATCTTTCAGGCAATTTGTGTATACCACGCCAAAAAAATTCCTTATCTTTCGAGGCAACTACTCATCAAGTCATTTTCGGATGTCTTTGTAAGAATCGAAGCCGCGAGCGCGTGGCCCATCGACGAAAACAGGTGATAGTCAGAAGGTACCAGGTTTGGTGAGTAAGCGGGATGGGGTAGCACTTCCAAATTGAGTGTCTCCAAGTAGTTTTGGATCATTGTTAACGTGTACGATGGTGCGTTGTGTAGGAAAATCAGCTTGTCATGTCTTTTCCGATAATGCGACCTTTTTTCATGCAAAGCACGGTGCAATTTGATCAGTTATTGGTGATAGCGGTGAGCATTAATAGTTTCACCAGCAGGTTTCTTGCGTTTAGGATTCTGAAAATAGATCCACTTTTCATCACCTGTCACAATCCGATGCAGGAACGACTTTCTTTTTTGTCTGGCAAGCAGAATTTGGCATGTGTTTTGGCATCGTTCCATCTGTCTACTGTTCAGTTCATGCGGCATCCATTTTTCGATCTTTTGAACCTTCCTCATGGCATGTAGCCGCATGGAAATGGCTGCTTGAGAAATACCCAATTGCTCGGCAAGCATTTTTTGCGATTGGGTATCGTCCTCGTCCAAAAGAGTCTGCAATTGACAGTCCTCAACCTTCCTGGGCCGATTTTCACGCTTCTTGTCACTCAGGTCAAAATTGTCGTCATTGAACCAGCGAAACCAATCTCTGCGTTGTTTCCGATAAAGCATTGTCGCCATAGGCCTCCACAAACGATGCGATTCGGCAGCCGATTTCTTCAAATTGAAACAGAAAAGCAAAGCTTCCCGCATATGCTTTTTTTTTAGCAAAAAACTAGACATGATTACGAAAGAAAAAATATATTGTATGAAATTGCTGATGATATGTACTGGTTAATGTTTACAGATGTCAAACACATAAAAAAAAGTGTGTTGTGTACCCAGGGTAGCTTTGTACGCTTACTAATGCCATCTATGAGCAAACAGCGGATTTAAGCTTATACACCTGGTATATATATATATATATATATATATATGTGTGTGTGTGTGTGTGTGTGTGTGTGTGTGTGTGTGTGTATATATATTGTATATATATATAAAGTGGCATGACGGATTTCTATCTTTGTAGAAATTAACTTTTTATTCTTTATTATTTTTTGCACAGTAAGAAAAGATTTTCATTTTCATATATCCTCCATCATGAGACAAAAATATTTATAATGTCAAAAGTTATATTTATAAATAATAATTATAAATAACTTTTTGCTTTATGAATAAAAAAATATATAAAAAATATAAATCTTTCCTTACTGTAAGAGTATAATAAACTTTCTAAAATTTTTGTCTAGAAAAAAATGTCCTCCAAAAGTACAAATTTTATAGAATAATAATTTAGAAGTTTAGGATAATTAAATGTCTGAAGTATACGATTTGTATGCTGAATTTAAGAACAGTTCTCAATGGAATCATCAAGTTCTCAAAATAACTAATCTCGATCAAAAATTGTCCCCAAAATCTATGATTAACATATATGATATACAGATTAGAGAATCATCTCAAAATCATCTCAATGTCTAATTTACATCGTACAGTTAATTTGGATATAATTAGGATATAACTTTCTATTACTTTAACTTCGATATGTGTAAACATATGCATGATATGTGTATTTAATTAATCATTTTAATGCATATTGTACTAATTCACATTATCTTTTAAATTGCTTTTACATTGCTAAAATTAAGATAATTTAATAGAAAAATACTAGTTGATACGCTTCAAGTGCTCGAAGCATCGATATGTAAGCGTCATAAATGTTATGTGACTTTAAAATTGACGCATCGGATTAGTTGACATAACAATCTTGGGATTGCGACGCCTACGACGATATGATCAATGTAAAACTGACCTTGAAAGACCAACATTCTTATTCTCTTTCAGTTCACGTTTTTCTTAAAATTTAAGTGATTAAAGAGTAAGAGATAATATAGTACTGATAATATAGTAATAATTTATAATGTATTAGTTTCATAGATGTATATGCATTTAAAATTCAATAGTACTCAATTTTTAATAAAATTGTAAATTCAATATTGTCGTTCAAATTTGATCATCAATAAACATAATTGTAGAGAAAAATATTGCAATTTTGCAGCAATAAGATATATAGCATTATAGCATTATAAATAGGCATATCTATTAATGCGGCATTTATATAATAAAGAATCATGAATTGATGTATTAACCAAATATTTATTATTAATAATTGCAAATTTATTCAATTGTCGATAATATCAACGTTTTTCAATTAGCTCCAGACTTTCAGAGTCTTTTTTCTGAGAAAATTTGCTCGAGTAACTAAGCCACTCATGATCCAAAAGTATCAAAGTAATTGCCAGCGTATATACCGAGTGTATCAAGGATTTGATACTTAAGATGGTCGACATGTTTAGTTTAGAAATATTATAAATCTCTATAATCCAAATTGATATTTAATATTCGTCAATTTTTAGCACGTGACCTATTTGGACACTAAAAAAATGAGCATCAAGCGTCAACATGAAAAAATACCTTAATGTATGAGTCATAGTGTAACGCTTCAGCACAAACTTTTGCATAATACATAGTGCATAAGAGAATCAATCAAACAGAATCCTTTCTTTTCAATTTCATGTATTTAAAAAAAAACTTTGCGTTCAGCAGAAAATATAATCAGGGAGAAAAGGGACCCAACAATCCCTCTTTGATTTTGATTTTAATATATTGTCCTCCAGACAAAAATAAACGACGTTTTTTTTTAAGTCCAATTTACTTTATTTTAAAATGAAACTTAAATGGTTCCAAAAATACTATAATAATTTTAAAAAATTTGTTTAAATAAAGTTTTATTTATAAGGAAAAATATTAACAATTTTTAAAATTATAATTATTAAGTATTCTTGAAATCATTCAATTTTCATTTCAAAAAGTTTTTTCTATTTCTTATAGTTTCGATGATACTCGACTTAAAAAAAATCAATTTTTTTTTAAAAGGTGTTTCGCCCATTAAAATGAGTAAGAACATGTATTGCATATCTTTGTCTGGAAAACATATTAAAAGCTCATCAAAATTAGAAAAGGATAGTTGAGACTGTTGTTAATAATTTTTGAATATACTTTCACTTACGTTAGTAACAATTTCCTATACTTAGATCCAGCGAAGAATTAATTATATTAAAGAATCATTAAGTACTAATTAATTAATTTTCTTTGCCGAACGCAACTATTCCTAGAGTCAATTGCTCACAAGCTGATCACAGCACTCGAAAAGAATAAAAAGAAACTTCCTACGCAGAAATCGCTGTAATTAATAAAAATCAATTATTACAGTATGTAAGTAAATCACTCTCCCGTTTACCGCAGCTCATTGCGTACATCGAGTCTTAAGGTCCTTTTTCATGCCATCATTCGACGCTCATTTTCGGCGTTAAAATAAGTTACGTGATAAAAATTGACGAATATTAAGCGTTACTTTTGATCATGTAAATTACTTTGACGATGAAAATGAGCATTGAACGTCAGCATGAAACGGTATCTTGAGGAGCTCCGCACAATAAAAGGAACAGGGAACATTACATTCGTAGAAAATTAAACAATCACAGCCCATCAGGAGAATAACCAACTATGATTGGTCAATTTTCTACGACTTAAGACTTTATCATATGGTCGCGTTCAACAGACTTAACTGTTGCGGAGCGGAGCGTTTGCCGCTATTGGATAAGAAGAATACACCAATAGCGGCGAGCGCTCACGGATTCGCTCCGCAACAGTTGAGTCTGTTGAAAGCAACCAATACCATACATCAGAATACTAATAAATCATAAAATTAGTACTGTATTATCAGTTTCTTTTAATTATTATCAGTTTATTATCAGTTACTTTTAATGACTTAAATTTTCACAGTAATACGAATTTATAAGATCAGTGGTCTTTAATAGCATTTCATCTATGTCGGGAGTAATTCTCATGGATAAAATTGGAAACATAATGATTGCGATCAACGGACTCAACAGTTAAGTGAGTGCTCGCTGCTATTGATGTATTCTTCCAGATCTAAAATGCTGATTAGATAATCTAAAAGAATACACCAATAATAGCGAGGACTCATTCAAGTGTTGAGTCCACTGAACGCAAACAATAAAAAGCATAGACTAGAAATAGAAAATAAGAAATTTCAATCTATCAGAAATCACGTATACTAGAATGAAACCTCGAGATAATCTACAAGAATGTGCAATAAAAAGTAGAGGGTTCCATTTAAGAAATTGAAGAAAACCTTCAGGTAATTATTCAAGGTCAAACTAATGATATCATCTTATGTTCCTCTCAAGCTATAAAACTTTTATCTGAAACCTTTTTTTCTAAAATCAAAAATAAGAAAGTTGTTGGGGATGCGATATTAAAATAGGATACCCATGCAGATGATTATGTACATGTTTATGAATATGTATGTACGTTTATACATATTTATACATAATCATGCATAAAAAATTTTTTACAGAGTTCTTATTGCCTGTTTTTATTGCCTGCTTTTTATTATGTTTCTAACTATATCCTCAATATATCATTTATATTTAATATTTTACAATTAAAATATTATAAATCGTGTTTTAATTACGATATTTATAATCAGAAAAGTCACCTGAAATCGCTCTATAGAGCGATTTGTAGTGATTTGGTCTCGCCGAGACGAGGCGAGACTAGCTCAAATCTCATCTCGATCTCGATTTGGTCTCGACAATGATAATCTCGTCTCGGTCTCAGTCTCGATTCTCGATCTCGATAATCATAATAAGTGTTTTTTCAATTTCTTCTATGATCTATGCGATTAAACTTCATTATTATTCATTATTATTTTATGAATTAATTAAATTTTTAAACTTTTTTATTGATTTGTATACTAATAATAGTAGTAATTTAAATTTTTCGAAAAATAAATGAATATATCTGATTTAAAGCATATTTTTAAAATGATTTTATTTAAGTTGCATTTTGTGATTATGTTATTATTAGAGAAAAATTATTAAGACTATTTATCATTAAATAATCAATATAAAATTTAGTAATTGTATACACACAAAATTTTTAATTTGCGTGTTAATCTTTTGATTTAACTTCGTGGGACAAAGAAATGAAAGCAGAATCTATAGAACAATTTTTCGAATACCATAAATTATTATAATGAGAAACAAAATGATAGCAAAATGATTGCATGGAAATGATTGAAACAGATGATGATATACATATTGATTCTTCGTATACGAAACAAATAATGAATTCGAGAATTTGAAACGTGAAATACGCCAAGAGCGTAGGAAGGAATGTTCTATACTAAACAAACAACTGGAAACAAAATGAAACAACTTATTCTATCTTATCAAAAGTAATTAAGGATATTGATATTACCGCTATTTCTATTTCAGCAGAAAGATTATTTTCCAAAGCATCATTAGTTATTAGAAAACATAGGAATAAGTTGAATGAATCGGCACGTATAATTTTATGTATAAATTCTTGATTGACTTGTAGTCTCAAAGATAAATTCCAGATAGAATATTAAAGTACTGCAATAATTAATCTTATAAGTAATTTTTGTTAAAGATTTTAATCTTAATTTTTTTTTATCAAAAATATCGATGTACATGTACATATATACACACACACACACACACACACACACACACACACA
>NW_017259333.1:54986-60029 GCF_001594045.1 Atta colombica | reverse complement strand
TATATATATATACAGGATGTACCAGAATTAACGCAGGGACTGGCACGGCATATTCCTCATGAAAAAGTAAATCGAAAATGTTAATAGCAAAATCTTAAGGTATCAATAGTTTTCAAACGAAGAGCATTTGAGAATAATCAACCCACAGGGCATGAAATTCGTGCCGGCAGGAGCGACGAAATTAAGCAGTTGATCGCGCGAATGCTTTGACGAACATACCGCTCAACGATGCCGAACGAGTATTACAAAGTTTTGTGAAATTTCTATATTAACTACTGCCGTATTCTTAAATTGAATTCAATTTAATTGATGAGAAGTCAATTGCAAATTCAATAAATAAACAAATTTATGAATAAAATCAATATTAATTAAATAATCCAAACAAATAACGTTAAAAACATCAATTGACAGATATTTGCAAAACTCCTTTTTTGTAACAAGTAATATTAGAAAAAAAATTTACATTTGAAATACGCATTTAATGTAAATAAATATTTCATATTTAGAAAATGAAACGAAATTCCGAATTATGATAGGAGAGAAAGGGGAAATAATATAGTGAAGAAATCAAAGTTAACAAGTAATAAGCTGTAAATATCTACTTCCATTTCGTATCCTTTCTTCGTAGATCAATCACATTGTTTATTGGCTTTCAATACACATTAGATTTTAAATGGCCCCAAAAATAAAAATCTAATGGATTGAAATCAGGAGATAATGGAGATGATTGACATACGTCAAATCCTAGTGAGAAATGATAATGGAATTGATATCAATTCGATATCGAAATTATTAAACTAGTTCAGCAGAGTCAACTTGTTGAAGACCGTGAGCGCTCACTGCTATTCCTCTAGATCATCCAATAGTAACGAGCGCTCACGATCCGCTCCGCACAACAGTTAAGTTTGCTAAACGCGATCATTGATTGATCGATTGATCGACATCGATTCGACATCGGCTCGTTCATAGTCAAAGCTTAAGGTAATCAGTGTTGCCAACTCGATAGATTTTTCTACCAGATCTGATAAAATAGCATAGCTTTCTAGTAGGTAAAATTTAATTTTGGTAGATAATCGAATTTCTGGTAGAAATCAGCATAACAGTAGATTTTTCAATAGAATTTCGTCTAAGCCGAGAGGCTTGTGATTGGTTATCTCTACATTTTCCGGAAAATTTGACGTCTGTTCTTTATTCTTACACTCTTTAATTTATTACATCGTGTGCACCATTTCAGAGAATACAGGAATAAAGAACAGACCTTTCCTCGCGCATGTGTGTTCACTCGATCACATGATCTTTTCGAATGAAGAGCAAATTTTTAATATCTTGATGAAATCAGAAAAATTTGAGCGGAATATGTTTTTATATAGTTAAATATATGGTATTTTATATGGTATTTTATATGGTACTTTTTATATGGTATTTTATATGGTATTTTATATGGTACTTTTTATATGATTAAATCTTACCGATCGATATTTAGTACTCAATAGTACACAATGTAACTATTAACTTATATAACAGCTGTTTGTGATGGCATATTTGATTCCGTTTGAACCTTTTCAATTGAGATAATTACAAATATAAAACAAATAAGTACACAATTGTTAAATAAACATTACTGCTAATATTTTATTTACGATTTATCTTGTAGAATGTAAGATGTATTGGATGCTACTTTCGCCAATTATTGTAAAACAAGACAAGAAGTTACAGATAATACTAATACTCTTAAGGCTCCTGACTAGCCGCGACGGCCATGATAGAATCGTGACGCGAGGAATGACACGTTAATTTATGTTGCATACCATTTTTAAATAAAGACAATTTGGATGAAATGAAATGACAAGATCACTTTAAAACACTTGTAAAAATTGATGAAAATTGTCCTTTCCTCCCTTGACCTAATCAGAAATAGTTCCTCGAAAAGATGTTCCTCGTTTCGACTTCGTTACGATGGAAAAATTGTCGATTCGAAACTTGCATCAAAATTTCAACATTTTCGAGTGATAAAAAATTATGTATGTAGAGAGTGTAATGAAATTTGATACATTTTTAACATTTTTGGTATAAATTTGTGATACGTAATATTATATTTTGAATATTTTCGTTTAAAGATCGAATCGACATTTTTTTCGATTTCATTTCAACAATTGCAATGTCGTTCTAATCATAAAAGTTTTCTCAAAATTTTTCATAATTTATAGATAATTTTATAACTTTTTAGAAAATTATGGAATTTTTTTATATGAATCGGAATATTTTTTACAATTATCGATAAAGTCTATATCTTTTCTTCTAGTAATTCTTTGTATCTTATTTTATTGTTTTACTCCTGCTGAATAACATTATTTTTATTTGTATTTTGTAGTTTATTTAATATAATCTTATTACGTCATTTTTGTATTGAGGAATTTCAGGGAATAATGTCTCTTATCATAAATGCTGATAACCTATTAGCTATTTCTTACCATAAATGAGCAGAAAATCAAGGAAAAATATCATCACTTTCAAATCTATCTACTAATCTATCTACAAATCTATATATATGTTTTTACATATAAAATTTCAAGATGACTTTAGTTTTATCGATAATTACGACTTTGATAAGTACGAGACAAGTCTCATTTTCAATTAAGCAAATAATAACGAAATGGCACGCAACATAAATTTCGTTGTCAAAACGTCATTTTTGCACGTCTATAAGTTCGGCTATTTATCGATGCGGCGCTGTAACACACATACAAGCACGAGCCCATCCGTGTGCTCGTAGCGCGTTGAAAGAATGAGACAGTGAGCTCCTTTTCATACTAGTCGCTTGTTTCAAGTGACCGAAAAAGCTTTCTCGGCAATTTCGGTCGCTTGGCGGTTCTAGATATCAATAAGGGCCGAAAGTATTTTAAATAACATATAACTTTTAATAAATTGTAGTAATAATGTACCCTTTCCATTATCCAGAATAGCATAAATCATTAAAACGCAATTTATGAGATATTTAATTGTTTACGATTTTTCATACGCGTTACACAATATATCCCTCCTTCATAAACTCGAGTAGCAAGAATAATTCAGTAGAAGTAGAATTTCACCGAAAAAAATTATAAACAGCATTTTTTTTCACAAAAGTCTCGAAAGATCATCAGAAAAAAAATGCGTATGATTTATTTGAGACTTGTGAAGAAAATATGCGAAAAAAAATCGAATAGCAAAAAACACATTTTCGTTTATAAAATGAAAGATATTGATTGTATGGAAAAAAATTCGGTATAAAAAATGTAGGTATTCGAAATAACTACAAAATGAGATGTGGAACATTAAAATCGATCAATTAATTCAGTAGAAAAAAATAAAAAACATCGAAAAAGGTCTTTTTTTCATTCGCTCTTTGTTTATTGAGATTTAAAGTTTTGAAATTCTCATAAAATGTAGCCCTTATAATGACGGAACAAATTTAACCCTGAACAAACCTGAAATGTTCATTAGTTTTTGCAAAAAGCCATTTGTTTGCTAAAAATCTGTCTGCGAAAAACTTAATTTCTTCACCTTTGAGCGAGACTTCACAGCAATTTACAGGAGTAATTTTTTTTCTTCAAGAATTGCACTATTACGTATACTTAATGGAAAAACTATTTTTTGCAGTTAAACTATTATAAAATGACTTTAAAAATCGCATCACAAAAGTTAAATAAATACCATATCTTTTTAATAAAATCGCGTGCGAGAAAATATATATCAACAATTTGTGACTATACGCAAAAATTGTATTAACAATAAAAAATGTGGTGCATTAAAAGATTGCGTGAAGTTTATGATGAAACTTCAATGAAGTCATGAAGTGTGAATTAATGTGCGCTTCAGATGAAATTGTATACACTATGTTACATTTAAAATAAGAAATAAATTAATGTTTTATAAAAAATGTATAATATGATACTTAAATATATATTACTGAATTTTTAAAATTCAATAATATATATTTAAAATTATTTTCAGTTTCCTTTTTCCCTGCCTCTATTCAATGGTTTAGAATTATATATGATAAGAAGGCGTGTAATTTTTTCTCAAATAAGTTAATCAAATTATTAAAATAAAAATTGAATAATAAGAAATTATAATTCTAATCTCTATTTCTTTCTGGGTTTTCTTTATAATCCTAAAATATTTTTTTCGCTCTCTTTTGACATTATCTGCTTGTCACGTAACTTTGAAACCAGCACATTCCTGTTTCTCTTTACCGCGAGTGGAAAAGATTTTTCTCTATAGTTATTTAGAATTAATTAATAATATGATAGCTGTTTAGTAGTACGACGTAGTACAATAAGTGATCGATAGCTACTCAATAATAATTTATAATGGTTTGATAATTAGGAACACTATTTGCATTACATTATATTACTAGAAATATTATTATAATTAGTTGCTAAATTAAATCATTGCTAAGTCATATCATTAAAAAATTGTAAAACAAAAACTATATTTATTTAATAAAATTATGAGCAAGAAAAAAAGAGAACGTGAGAGAGAATATAACGGGAAAAAAAGAGAGTGCGAATATTATAAGTGTAGGATCACGATGGGTAGAAGAGAAAATATTATGGCGAGTATAACGGACGAGACATATATCATTATGCGCACAATTTGGCAACGTCGCAATGTATCAAAATTACATTCATGATGTTATCGAGAAATATGTTGTATTAATACATCGAATGTCCTTAAAAAATCTTTTATTACACAAAGCTATTGTATATCGGCGCTTGCATTTTTGATCTCTCGCTTGTGTTGGTTGAACAATTCCACATGCATTCCTGAAAAAATGTCATGGAGGGGACAAAACTTAGAAAGAGCTCGGGCAATGTTACTACATCGTTCAGACGGACCGCTACAACGCTTTCTAAGTATGTACGATTCCATGAGATTTTACGTTCAAGATGAAGAGTTTTATAAACAGTAAGTTTTTATTTTATAAATTTTTTTATACCTTTTCTCTACAGTTTGTTTATCTGTTTTCCTTTTTTTATCTATTATATATGTGTTTTATTT
>NW_017259333.1:53374-54965 GCF_001594045.1 Atta colombica | reverse complement strand
TATATATATATATATATATATGAAGCTGTCAATCGTGCTCTTCATGTTCGAACTCAAACATCGAGAACGTATATTCTGAGCTTTGCCAATATACGCATATTATCAATGAAAAATTTAAATATTTTGTAATATTTTTTAAGTGAAAATTGTATCATCGATAAATGTGATGCTGTAAATTTTTTGCGCAAAATTTATAATAAAAAATCAAATATAGAGTGTAAGTTAATAGTTTATGCTTTAGATAATAGTGAACAGTATGAAAACTTTTCTTGCTAACTGTACTTTTATTGCTCTGTACTTTTATTGCTAATCGGAAGCAGGTGCTTAAAATTCAATTTGTAATTCATTAAATTAAATTAAATTAAATTAAGTTCCTGCTTATAAATATTGTAAGAATTATATAATAAGAGCTATATATTGTAAAATTACGTTTTATATATAAAAGTAAACGCATATTTAAATTATATATGTGGGTACATTATTCATTCCTTTCTTATTATCGCAGCGCTATCATATTACGCGCTACCCAGCTTCTTCACGCTCAATGGTATTACGACAGACGATCACGACCGTATTAAGATTTCTCTATTTAAATCATTAAATAAAAAAATATTTTTGTGTGATAAAATATTTTTTGAGAAGAAAATACAATGGGAATGACAACGCGGCAGGAAAGATAACGAAACATAAAAGAGAGAGAGAAATGGTAAGTATATGCGATAAGTATGCAAGCCGTTACCGATGCATTTTTGGGAAGAGTGGTGGCGGGCGGCGACAAGCGATGGCGGCAGGTGACGAAAAAAATAAGAAATGTATAGCGGAATGTCATGTTTATCACTTGACTGGTGTCCTATGTTTATTTATGTAAACATCGATAGCGCGAGATTGTCCCGCGCCTTCCCCCTCCTTCTCCGCGCCTACAAGTACCTCTGCGTCTTCCGCCCCTTCTAGCTCCATGAATTAGAACCCGCCTAGTATACCTACTCATCTCGTGTAATTTTGGAGTAGTGGCATGAGATAAATTGAGTTTCGAATTATAAATCGAGATCGCAGTTTTACGTATACAATCACAAATTATTGTTTCATAGCTTTTTTTTATATGACAAGCATTCACCGAAACATGTAGTCGTTCGATACTTATCTATCGATGTCTTTCAGTCACAGACATCTGTCGATTACTGGGTCTAGGTGGACTGAAAAAATCTTGTAAATTGAATAATAATGTATCTAAATAAAAAATTAGATCCATATTGTATTATAGTATATATATTCATTATTGTACTATAACAGATTATAGTAATCGTACATCAAACATTAAGATGAAGAGTTTGTATGAACAGCTTTATAACATTGCGATGATCATTAATTAATAGAAAGTATGATGACATCTTGTTACATTACTATCTTTGGATGATTGCATATTGTCAATAATTTTGGAGCATTGATAAGAATTCAAATTAGGATCAAAATGCTTGCGTATTTGATATGTTTATTTGAATAAATTATTTGCACATTGTCACTCAGTGCTCGAATAGGCATTGATTGATTGATATAAAAATATATATTATATACATTTTATATTATATATATA
>NW_017259333.1:52653-53191 GCF_001594045.1 Atta colombica | reverse complement strand
TATTATATATATTATAAATATTTTGATGACATAAGTCGACACAAGTATCGTTCTATCCTTCTTGACATTCAGAGAGTGACAAAGATAGAACTTGTATCGATATGTGTCATCAAATGAAAAGCATCCAATAATAATTACGTTTTTATATGAAAACTTTTTTATTTGTTTACATTTCTGCCTTTACTTCTGTAAAATCGTCAGTTATTCATCAAAAATCATCGAGTGACTTACTCCTATCACAATATGCTATATACATATTTTAATATTGAATATACTGATATGGATTTTGTGTATAACTCCTGTGACATGAGATCAACATTTTGAACAATATCTACATTAAGAAAGTGAATAAATATAACATGAATAAGTAATAAGAAAATACAAAAATGAAAATTACGTTTTGTCTTTTTTGCGATTTTTTTTAAAACGAAGCAAAAATGAATATATCCCTACAAGTCTTTTTTTTTAGTTTATTAATTCCCTACACGTTCCCGAAGTTTTGACATTTAAATTCCAGACACCTGTGTGTATATATATA
>NW_017259333.1:46862-48342 GCF_001594045.1 Atta colombica | reverse complement strand
ATGAATCGATCCAATTTTTTACTTCTTCATAAGACCGGAAGTGCTGGTCAGCCAGGCCGTGTGCCATTGATCGAATCATGTGATAGTCAGAGGGAGCAACGTCTGGAAAATACGGCGGGTGGAGTAGGACTTCCCATTTCAACGTTTCCAAGTATGTCTTGACCACTTTCGCAACATGGGCGAATTGTCATGCTGCAAAAATCACTTTATCGTGTCTCTCGTTGTATTGCGGCCGTTTGTCTTTCAACGCTCGGCTCAAACGCATCAATTGCGTTCGATACCGATCGCCTGTGATTGTTTCAGTCGGTTTTAACAGTTCATAATACACTACGCCGAGCTGGTCCCACCAAATACAGAGCATGACCTTGGATGTCAAAATCACCGTTCTTGAAGTTGAAGCCACTCGCGACACGTTTTTTCACTAATAGCGGCCTCACCATAAGTATTTGAGAGCATTCGATGAGCCTCAGCCGCAGATTTCTTCATATTGAAGCAAAAAATTAAAACCTCCCGCAAATGACAAGAATTTGGCTCGTAAACTGACATTTTCAATCGAGAATAACTTTATGATGCAGACACAAATCGACTAATGTTTCTATGGGGTTATGTTGACAGATGCCCAAGTTTATTGTATGCCGTCTATGATCTTTTTATTTCGACCACCACTTACCACTAAAGCCATCTATAGGAAAACGGCGGAAGCAAAGTTGTACACCTAATAAAACATTTTTTCCCAGGAAGATTTGAATCTGGGCTTTTCTATAAGTATTCTGTGACAGGTGTCTTTTACTTTTTGAGATAATTATTTTTCCTCTTTTTTTTTTATATTAAAAAGGGAAAGCATGTAAACATATGCATGTTATCTAAATTTCTCTCGATTAATTTCGCGTGATTTGCATTTGTGCGAGCAAGAGACGCGGGTTTTATCCCACCCTCGTTTCGAGGATGTAGCATCGTATGGGAGGCACGCGCGAGATGATACGTTTCTCTCTTTCATGGAGCATTGATCGGATCCTGCGCATTCGGGAGAGGCTGGCCATATTACCCCCACGATCCTTTTGATCCCTTAAACACCGCGTTCCCGCTGCTAGTCGATGCCGCGGTCGACGTATTCGTCGCGATTTTCACCTGGAAACCCGCGGTGTATCGTAGATAAGTAATTATCTCATTGTCATCATGCGGCTTCGCAATCCGGATAGTTAGATATAATTTCGCGCCCTCGTTTCAATTCTTCTCCGCTCTTTTTTTTTTTTCACTTCTTCATAAAGCTTCGCTTGCATCTGGGATCGTTTTTAGTTTATTTCTGCACTGTGTGAGACTCCTGATCATTAAGGATCATTAGGGATTTCCCAGGAGGAACGTCAGAAGCAAGTATCGGACTCGTCATTTGGTAAGCACGATTATTTTATTGATATTAACACACAAACTAATCCAAGACGTTAAAGAACTTCTAGATGTTTCGTATATTATTCTATGTAAT
>NW_017259333.1:45710-46762 GCF_001594045.1 Atta colombica | reverse complement strand
CGGCGGTAACAAAAAAGAGAGAGAGAGAGAGAGAGAGAGAGAGAGAGAGAGAGAGAGAGAGAGAGAGAGAGAGAGTCCGCTCGATATGTCTAAATGCATCTTTTGTACACGTAGTTACTATTTCGTTTCCTTAATTACAATTTACATGTCTTTCTTATCATTTATCCTCTATTTGTAACACTTGCAAGATGTGAACAATTTAAATTTGAATAGTCTAACACTCCACTTTATCTCACTAGGAAATATTCTATTCTTCTCTCCTTCAGTCACTATATCTAGTTTATGTACGGGACTACATCTATAAGAAATTAAACATATTGTTGTAGAAGCAACAGAGAGAAATGGCGAATTTCCGTGGATTTTATATACCTTCTTTTGGTGCAACGGTCAACGTCGCTTGGGAGACTTTGAAGGCCATATGGCCAGAGAACAGTCCGTGCATGGAGTTAATTCGTGGCAGCGGCGCCGGCGGCACAAGTCAGGACCATTCTCAATGCCGATCTGGTCAGAGTCAATTCAAATCCTTCAATGAAGGTCATGATAACACTGAGATGATGACCATGAACGGGGATCAGGCATATCGAGATCAAAACAACGTGGGAATCGCCGAGGACTCCTTCAGTTATCAGAGAAATGGGTAAAAATACATCACCATGCGTTGGCTTCACATACTGCTCAGGTTTCAGTTGAATATATATCGCCATTCTAATTGTAGGGACAAAATTAGAACTGGAAGCATGAGTAGCGGAGAATTTAGCGAGTACGACGAGGGTGGTGGAGAGTTCGGAGTGGGTGTCAAGATTAACGAATGGCAAGCTGCTTGGAATGTTACAAATGCCATTCAGGTACTGCAGGATCAAAGGAGTTTCTGGTAGCCATCACTCAAAGAAAAACATAATGGTAGCAATATAAAAGTGATAATTATACATGTTTTATTTGAAGAATTAATATATTTTTAAAAGGGGAATACTAAATTACAAAGCTAATTAAATCATTTATTTGTTGCAACTTAAAAAAATGTATTCAACTATATATATATATATATATATATA
>NW_017259333.1:44610-45608 GCF_001594045.1 Atta colombica | reverse complement strand
TATATATATATATATATATATGTATATATATGGGTCATTCCACGTCAACTCGGCTATTCTCTACTCAAAACTGTACGCAACCAAATGTAATTTGTACATAGGATATCAAAATTTAGGTTGAAACTTCTACTTTTCAATGTCATGCGATGATTTTGAAAAATATCATGCAATAACCTTGATTTTGATATTGATCTGTTAAACAGAAAAAGTAATGTTTTTCATTATTCCAATCTCCACTATTTTTAAAAAAATAAAGTACAGTAGTCATTTTCAATGTAATTTTGCTGTATTATGCTGAATCCAAATCTGAAATTATAATTAACCAATAATATTCCTGAAGTTCTGGATGGTACAATTTTTCATTATTAAAATTTGTAATTAATTACAAAAAAGCGATCATGTTATAATAAAGAATTAATATTAGATAACAAAAATAAAAAAATATTTAAATAAAAAGAATAAAAATTATCAAAAAAAAATTACCAAAAAATAAATATTACAACAAAATATTTAAAAAATAAAAAAAAAAAGAAAAAGTAATGTGGATTTTGGGAAGTAATCCAGAGATAATCTTAACGCAGTTTAAATGCAGAAAGCTTTTTTATGACAAACCATTAAAACTTAACATTAAGAAATGTTATAATTATGCGATATATGATTAATTTCATAGAAATATTGTATAAAGAAAAGGAAAGAGTGTATGTTCTTAAAAATAATGTAACTATTTTTAATGAAAAACATTACTTTTTCTATTTAACAGACAAAATCAATGTCATCACTTAATATTTTTCAAAACCGTCACATGGCATCAAATTAGAAGCTTCAATCTAAATTTTGGTCTCTATAAGTTACATTTAATTGTGTACAGTTTTCGGCAGGGGGGGAGTGGTCCCTTTGACGTGGAAAATATATATATATGTATGTTGCATGTATATATGCACACACACACACACACACACACACACACACACGCACACACACACACACACACACACACA
>NW_017259333.1:32629-44481 GCF_001594045.1 Atta colombica | reverse complement strand
GCACGCACGCACGCACGCACGCACGCACGCACGCACGCACGCACGCACGCGCACACACACGCACACACACACACACACACACACACACACACACACATACACATATACATATATATACACATTAGTTTATTCAATAATAGGAAGGCCCTTTCGATTTTATTAAATTATATACATGTCCCACAATTTGTGATCAAAATTTTAATATAACATATTTCTGACTTAAAAATAAAATATCCTAATAATAAAATATCGAGGTTATAGTTTTTAAATTAATAATTAAAGTTAATTTTATATTAAAGTTAACTAATCACAGAGCTGACATTGATAGCGCATGCTCTGGGACGTTATATCACACAAGCGTTCATACGCCTATGTTCATACGCCTCTTTGTAAAATTGAAATAATTATATATACAATAATGTTGAAAATTATTTCACTCATGTTTAAATATAGAAAATAAGTACATATGCAACATACACATTATAAAAAAACAAAAATAAGTAGCTAAAAATTCAAAACAATATTATAAATGCCATACATTATGCAAGCGAATAATAATATATATATATAATATTGTTCGCTGTCAACATCTTGCGTAGTGATGTATGCCTTTTATAATATTATTATAAATAATAAATATGTTTAACGAATTATTTTCCAAATTTATGAGTATCGCAGATTTCTTTCATATGATAAAAATATTTTTCTTAATTATATGTTATTTTCCATTTATACATATATGTTAAACATGATAAAACTCAATAATTTAATAAAAAATATGTTGATACAAATATGAAAAGAATTTAATTTGTATGCATACTGGAAAATAACGGCAAACATTTTTATCATATGAAAGAAATTGTCTGTGATGCTCAAGTTCGAAAAATAATTCGTTATATATATTATTTTTAATATTATAGAAATAAGCGAGGAACAACACGAGAAAAATATTAGGGCGTTCCGGAATTCAAATCAGCTCTGCTCTTCTCCAAATTGGACTTCCATCCTGCTATCGAGTCCTGACACTGATAGCTTCCGTGTTGTGACTATTTTTTCTAAATTTCTTACAATATCCTGTAATATTTTTATGTTATATACGTTGCATATATTTTTATTTTTTATCTAGTAATAATGTAATCTTCTTACGGATTCTCCAAATTCAAAACCAAAGAAGAATTCAAAAACCCAGGGCGAATGAGAGTCGTGGTAATTAGCATGCAAAATTTAATCTTAAAACTTTATTCCATGAATTCAAATAATAATTTTTATACGTTTCAACTTACTTTGGAGTCCTCCTCTTAGCAATACAAAACGGCTTTTTTTCGTGTTTGGGATGAGTCATTGTTTTTCTTCGGATTTTTGCTTAAAGAGATTATATTGTTTAATATTTTAGAAGATTGTACAATATCGAATCTGTAAATTTTATGGTGATTTCGCTTTAGATATGCAAAGAAGAAACTTTTAGTTAATGTATTGAGGACTCCAAAATGAGCTGAAATTTACAAAGATTATTTGGATCCATGGAATAAAATTTTAAGATTAAACTTTGCGCTTACTGATTAATTAACTCGCTGACTTTCATCCCCCCCTCCCCCCTAAGTTTTTGGATTATTTTCTGATCTTATTTTCTGTGTTTAAATATGATTAATAAAATATTTCAACATTATTGTATACATAATTACTTCAATTTCACAAGGGGTAAACGTACCCATACAGTACTGAAAGTTTTCAGAAATATCTCAGAAATATTTCAACTGAAAAGTGAAACACTTTATAAAAATTGCGAAATATGTCTACAATTTCTGAGATAGCTCTGAAATAACAAAATGTTCACGATTCTTGCACATTAAACCTTGTTGAAAGGTTGATGAAATCCCAACAAACGAGAATGAATTGAAATGGATTAAAATGGATTCAGATTTTCAGAAATACGGATTCATTAATGTTAAAATGAATCCTTTTCAATCTTGAATGCATTGATAAGAATTATATAGAGCATATTTCTATGCCTTTCAATCCAAAAATAATATTAACATTTTCTGTGCATCATGAATACTATTCAATTCAGAATTGTGAATAGAAAGTATGATATTTTTTAAATTCAGTTAAATTGAAAAATAATATCAGCAATTTCTGTGTAACATGAATACTGCTCAATTCAATATTTTGAATATGAAATGCAGTTTTTCAATCTAATTGAATAAAAAAAGTTTTTATTTAAAAATGGACCATAAATGTTAAATTATTTAAAATTATAAGTAGGAAATTTTTCGTTTTAATCTAAGTTCAAAAAAATTGTAACGTAAAAATAATTGAGCTATGTTCATTTTGTTTTTCTTTGATTGGAAGTAAAATGAATGATCTATATGAACACTCGCAAACTAAGTCGAAGTCCGAATATTAGATTAATCACGCAACATCGGTCAAGCGAGATTAGATTAGCCGACAATTATCCAACGTTGTCTCATAGTAATGTAAATTGTTTATATATACCTTATTCTGTTAAATGATGATATTTTTATTATATCTATATAATTTCATTACTATGAGACAACATTGGAATTTAGCTGGTTGTAATTAAAGTAGACAATGAATAACACATTTACCAATTGAAGAAGTGGTAGTGAATAACGTAGAAAATTCATAATCCAGAGGTTCCAGATTCGAATCCCACTAAGATGCGTTTTTTAATATCAATTTGAAGTAATTAATTTTAGGTATATATAATTATTATAAATAGGAATAAAATTTGTAACTCTTGAAGATGAATGTTTCTTTTTTTCGAATATTAAACTAGTGTTAGTGTTCGGATTCAATCTATTTTCATGGATTTAAAGTAAGCATTAAAAATTTTAATCCATTTTAATTCATTCTCGTTTGCTAGAATATCATAGAAAGAATCTGTATGTGTATATATATATATACATATACTACAAAAATTAAATTTAAATATATACTTAAATATATACTTAAATATATACTTAAATAATATTTAAATTTATTATGTAGGCATAAATTTGAATATTGTTTAAGTATCAATTAAATATATATTTAAATATTATTAGGGTAGATAATTTAACAATGAATCAGTAATACATTATGAACATTGCGATATTTCGTAAATGCGACGTTATCGATTTGTGTTGCTATCATGTAGCAACTTGAATTTGAAGGTCTCTCCTCGGTTTCCCAGTCGACTGATAGATCAAGAATGGCTATGTAGTATCACATTTTAAGAATTTTGGATTGCAAAGTAAGTTTTTTTCGTAAGTTTTATGTTTTGCATTTTTTATGTTTTTGTTGTTATACTTATCATTTTTTTCATTGTGCAATAGTTTGTGTGCATATTTAGCTTTATTATTCTGTAAGCAACTTTTTCTGTTATATTATTTTACCACATTATTTAGGAGATTATCGTGAAAAAGATTAGGTAGTCTACAATGAATCATTTTGACGTAGTGAATAATGAATCATAGTTTATTGTAGACCATATAATCTTTTTTACGATAACCTTCAAAATAATAATTCATTGTAATAATTATTTAGAATACGGCCTTTCCCCTTATTTAAAATCTCAATAAAAATATACTTATTTGTGTTTTTCACTCAAAATGAAAGAAAAAACGCGGTAGTCGGCCTTGTGAATTCTCATCATCTTATAATCATTTTATTTTATAAATAAATATTTTAAAATATAGCAAAACTAAAATAATCTCAACAATTCGCAAACTACATATAAAACATGTAGTTTATTATTAAGAATAGCATGATTTATTGTATTTATTGTATACATACTTGTATACAATGAACAACTTCCCAATTTTTTAAATAATTGAAATTGTGGCTAAATTAAAAAAATAATTTAAAAGTTATTGTTTACAGTATGTAGCCAACTAATTCATAAACTGTGCCAAACTCAGATCTTCAATTCAATAATTGAATGAAAGAGATATAAGCCTCTGAAATTTACATAGTTCATTGTTGGACCACTTATCCTACTTGAAATTATTAAGAGTTTTGTGATCTATTTTCAAATTACAAAATTTAGGATCGGTTGTTCCATTTTTTGGTAAATTTTATCTTTGGATAAGTAGCAAGATTACCCAATCACATGCGTGGATTACCAGATTTACCTCAGGTAAAATTTACCAAAAGGTGGAACAACCAGCCTTTATTGAAATAAATTTAAAGTATTTCTCAAAAATAGTAATTATATCACCAACTATTTTGATTAATCATATTATATGCATAAACACTTATAATCACATCTGCAGTTTCCACACAATCATCCCAGATAGTTAAACATGATATAACATATTGTATAAACTAATGCATTGCATATGTTGTTATATATTTGTTGTATATTTGTTGATATGAAAGGATATATTATGAATATACATGACTACTTATATATATAAGATGTCCCGCAAGTTTCAGCCAATCGCTTTTATATAGATAGAGCAGACTAAACTGAGTCGAAATGTCCTCTATCTTTTTGCAATTTTCGCTAGTTAACAAGATATTAATTACTAAAAATTGTCAAATATTGATCTTTAATAATTTTTTACTCAAATACTGTTAACTTTACAAAAAAACTGCAAGAAATAAAAATCATTAATTTTCTTTTCAAAGAACTCTAAGAATTTTTTTCAAAATTTTTTATTAACTTTTTAGTACATTTTTTATTTTTACTAACATGAGAAAATATATTAAAAAATTCTAAAAAAATTATGAAAAAATTCTTAGAATTTTATGAAGAAAATATGTGATTTTTGTCTCTTGCTTTTTCTATAAAGTTGATAGTATTTGAGTAAAAAATGATTGAAAACCAATATTTGGCAATTTTTAATAATTAATCTTGTTAACTATTGCCAAAATTGCAAAATAATATAGAACTTTTTGACTCAGTTTAGTCCATTTTATCTACACAAAAGCGATTGGCAAAATCTTATGGAACACTTTGTATAATTAGTTGTCAAAATTTCTAGAGCAAACTGTAAGCAATGGTGCTACGTTATGTTATCGGCAACATGACAACGACAAGTTAGCAACAAACAATTAATTATTTCATCTTGAGCATTATAATGAAAACATGACAACAGAAAATATGTAATGATTTTCATTCCGTTGTTGCAAATATATCGTATTATGCATATACAAAAATTTTTCGTAATTAAAGAACAAATCATAATAATATCAAAATAACGTTAACTGAATTGATCAAAAAAATAACTTTTAGTAAATTTTGGAGCCATTTTAACATCATGATGAATATTTTTTTGTTTAAATATGTTTTTCAATTTATTGCATATGATAGATTTTAGAAGTATTTCTGTAAAAACATTTCATATGACATATTTATTTGTTTTGCAGAAACTTTTCATAATTGTTGCATATGAAATGTGAAAGATTGAAACATTTTTGAAAACTTTCTGCAATAATCGGTGCTATATGGATAGGTATATGAACAATACGAACATCCGCTTGCGTGATGTACCGTCTCTGAGCGCGCGAAATGTCAACTCTGTGATTAATTAATTTTAACTTTGACATTTTGGTATTAGGATTTTTGTCTTATTTTTGAGTTAGAAATTGTTATTAAAATTTCAATCACAAGTTGTAAAACATCCTGTACATATAGGATAAGTGATCCAATAATGAACCATGTAAATTTCAGAGCTCGTATTTCTCTTAATTATTGAATTGAAGGTCTGAATTTTTGCATACAGTTTATGAATTTAGTTGACTACATACTGTAAATAATAACTTAAGTTCTCTGAAGTTTAGTCATAATTTTGATTATTTTAAAAACAGGAAATAATTCATTATGTTCAAAAGATGTTACACAATGAACCATGCTATTTTTAATAATAAACTACATGTTTTATACTGCGAATTGTTGGGATTATTTTAGTTTTGCTATATTTTAAAATGTTTATTTTATAAAATAGATAATTATTAAGATGGTGAGAATTCACAAGGCCGACCATCGCGTTCTTTCATTTTGAGTGAAAAACGCAAATAAGTATATTTTTATTGAGATTTTAGGTGAGGGGAAAGGCCGTATTCTAAATAATTATTATATATATATATACAATGAATTATTACAATGAATTATTATTTTGAAGGTTATCGTAAAAAAGATTATGTGGTCTAGAATAAACCATGGTCCATTGTTCACTACATCAAAATGATTCATTGTAGACCATCTAATCTTTTTCACGATCTCTTAAATAATGTAGTAAAATAATATAACAGAAAAAGTTGCTTACAGAATAATAAAGCCAAATATGCACAAAACTATTGCATAATGAAAAAAATAACAACAAAATGATATAACAATAAAAATATAAAAAACATAAAACTTACGAAAAAAACTTATTTTGCAACCTAAAATGTGACATTACATAGCCATCCCTGGCGTGATCTGCCAATCGACTGAGGAACCGAAGAAGAGATTCAAATGCGAGTTGCTGCATGATAGCAGCACAAACCGATAACATTGTATTTACGAAATATCAATGGTTCATAGTATACTAATGTTCACTGTTGGATTACCTATCCTCTATATATATATATATATATATAACAGTTTAGTCCTCCTACACTAGTTTATATTAAAAATATAAGACACGCGGCTTTTCAAGCATTCGTGAAAAAAATCACGTTGAAAAAATTACGTATTGCTAATATTTTAAATTTTTCTCTCATAAAATTCAGCTAAATCGAAGAAGGCCATATCTGGTGTCCCCTCCTCTTATCAGACATGACCTTCTCCGATTTAACTGAATTTTATATCTAACATAGCTTCTCAAGCTTTAGCGAGAAAATGCGTTTAAAAATTGTACATTACAAAACAAGAAAATATTTAACGTGTTTTTTTCACGAGTGCTTGTGAAGCGAGTTCTGTAATTTTAGCATGTGTTAGTGGGACGGCTGAATTATTGTATACATATATTAAAATTCAGCAAAATTGAAAGAGGCTAGACTTGGTATTTCCCTTATTAGTTGAATAAATTAATGTGCAATGCATAGCTGAATACATTATTTTATAATTGTAATAATTATAAAACGGTTTAATCTTTATATATTAATTTTACATATAAAATTTGCATGCACTTTTATATTAATTGTCACCACTATATTTCTCTCTGACAATGAGTGCTGGTAAACATTTTTCTTAAAATTATTTAAATAATTTTTCAGTATTACTACATTTCAAAATTTCTGTATAATTTTATGGTAAATATCTACATAAGGTCAATCCTTTCAAAAATCAATGATCTTGACATATGTTGTCATGACCATAAGTGATTTCCAATAGGTTTTAGCTGTAGCTCGTTATTAGTAAAAAGTTAATAAAATGTTTAAGAAATAATTAGCTTTTATCAGTATTAAAAAACATAATTTGTTATTACATATATACAGATACAGTGTGTTTAGAGGGGGATCCGATTTTCCATACTAAACAAAGTTCATACCATTTCTTTTCTGTTCAGGGAGATCCAACTTTCCACGCGAAGCGAAGTTCATTCCTTTTCCTTCTAGATGCCCTTTCCACGCAAAAGGAGTGTGGGCTGGAACTCGTTTCGTGTAGAAAGTCTACTTTAAAACACAAATTTTCAGCTTTAACATTTTTTAAAAAGTTATGTAAGAAAATAATTTATGTTTTTAAAGCAGAGAATTCGTATTTTTAAAATAGAGAATTTGTATTTAAAATCAAAAAATTCATATTTTAAAATAGAAAATTTGTGTTTTAAAGTAATAATTTTCTATGCAAAAAAGTTTCCAGCCTACACTCTTTTAATATTGTAGTTCTTAACATTAGCTGCGTTCAACAGAATGTTTATTTTGGAAGTTGTCTTCGCGTTGATTGGATTATATTTTTAAATCTAGAAGGATGACTCTATCTCATCAAATAATCAAAAAATGGTTGCAAAAACTGTTCTACTACTGTACGCAGCCTTTGTAGACAGAAATAAGACGTTATTTTTTTAAACTTTTTTATTAATAATTTTTTACCGAATAACGAGCATGATTGCACAGATCTGGAAAATCGGGAAGAGTCATACCAACTTAAATTCATGAAAAATTTAGAAAAATCAAGGAAAGACCTCAGATAGCTACGTCAGACCTCAGTCTGCCAGGATCACTATTACTTAATTTATATGTGTCAGAACTCGGGCAATAGCCGCGCATTGTCTGCCGTCTCAGATAATGTAAACATTCTTGGCAAAAAAGTTGATAGAAAATGATTGAGAACAATAGAATTTCTATCAATTTGTATTGTTTTCTATAAGTTTATATAATTTTCTAGTGACTTTGCGAGTATCACAATTGATCGGATATAATGAAATATATTTTATCGGATTCTATATGTTCAAAATTCCTATAAGATCTGATTCAAATGTAAATTCACTCCATATAAGATTCCATATAAGATTCAAAACGATAAGATTTTTTTCTATCGTTCTCTGTAGTATTTTCCTACCAGTAAGTTAATTGAATTTTTGATACAATTCCCTGGCGAAAAAATTTTACGAAAAACTATATAGATTGAGACAAGATCTTAGAAATTCTTAGTTTTTTACAGATATTCGTACTGGAACTAAAGTGGCGTTGTTTGTTTGAAAAACCAAGAAATCCTTCGCTCTCAAACAATTCTATGTGCCGAATATCTACAAAAAACTAAGAATTTCTAAGACAAACAAACCTCACTCTACATCCTACAAATATCTAAGAAAAATTAAGAATTTCTAAAATCTTGTCTCAATCTATGTACATAGTTTTTTTAAACTTTTTTCCGTTAGGGTATATAAAATTCAAAACATTAAATTGATTTTTCATAGACTGGGCAACAATTTCTGTTTCTGTCATTAGCAGTAGATATGACACAGAGCCATCAATTTCCCTTCTTTTTCCGAGCGTTATCAGCATTTATGGCGACCTCACAATTATGACACTCGAAAATGAGGAATTAATATTCAATATGACTATCATCATTTCTGGCACATTCCTGCTGGTATCTTTATCACCATATTTGTCCATATTTCCACATCCTACGTTTGGTTACGTTGTGTGTTCATTGCGTTGCGTTGGCTTTGTGATTTTTGTACGCTTTTGTGTAATGTTGTCTCGATTGCGTCATGTCTGAATACAGCATTCTTGCTGAGATACAGGCGACAGCGAAAAGGTGGACAGATAGTTATCATTCTGTCTTTATCGAAAATTTAGTTGAAATTTAATAAAGATAAAAATGATTACCTGTCCATCTTTTCGCTATCACCTGTATTTCCTTTGTATCAGACACAACGTAATCGACGCAACACTACACACAAGCATACAAAAGCTAACAAAGCTAACAAAACAATGAACATAATGTAGCCAAACGTAGTATGTAACAAATATGACGATAAAGTTGCCGGCCGAAAACGATGACATATGAATATTAGTTCCTCATTTTCGATCATAACCATTGAGCACCACAAATGCTTGTAATGCAAAAATCATGGTAATTTGATGATCCTGATGACAGACTAATGGCCGCAACAGAGACTCTTGCATACTCTGCAAATTCTTACAAGAAAAATTCTTGTGAAATCTTCCAAGAAAATTTTCATATATGAATTTCGGACAGGAACATACAAGATCGTATAAAAATATATCGCATACGATATAGGTAAAAATCAAATATCTTACATGAATCTTACACCCATGTTATATGAATCTTATAAGTACGTTACATGAATCTTACGTGCAGATTACGTGAATTCTGCGCGTATGTAACGTTTCTTGCAAGAAGAATATTACTGAAATGTCATTATGAAAATATAATAAGAATATTATTGAAATTTTATGTGATTTATTGCTCGTATCTCAGTAAATAAAATAGAATGAGTAAACAAGGAGTTGAATGGGATTCAAAAGAATTTATTTTGACTAAAAATTAATTCTTTTTACATAAATTAAATAATGGCTTCTGAATTAAATCAAACTTAATTTGGGAAAGGAGCATAAAATGTTTACGTCCCTAGATAGCAAAGTGTTATCTATTTAACATTAATTAGTCATTTTTATAACGAACATGACATTTAAAATGATGTCCAAACATCATAAAAATGATGTGGATTTGTTATAGATACATAACGACATAAGTTGTAATTTTTTTCGTGTTATTGATAGTAGCAAAATGTCATCCATTTGGCGTCATTAATTATTTGTTCTTATGACAAATCTGTACATGTAAGACGAAGTGAAAATTACAAAAAATGAATAAATTTACTAGGTGTTGAAGTTATAAATATTCTAGTAAATTTAACTTTCATAATTTCCACCTCATTTTAAAAATCAAAATAAGCTTCTTGTTGTTTAAACATCATAAAAATGATGTGAATTCCTACATTTCTTGTCACTCATAATGTCATAAACTGACATAAAAAATTTATCATTATTTTCGTGTTATTATTTGTATATATCGTGTTATATAACAAAATAAATGTATGATGTTAATTGATCACAAATAATTGTTACTAGTATGTTGACAATTGGCCATTTATTAGACGTCATTAAGTATGACATTGTAAAGACGTCATAAATAAATGACGTCATTAATTGATCAAAAAGATGACGTCATTATTATATCTTAAATCATATGATGACATCAATAATTTAAAATGATTAATTATCGACAACATTAAAAGAACGAGTTTGGGCAATTATTATAGCGAAATTATAATTTATCAATTCATTAAGACAGTGACAATATTCGATCTTTTATTCAGTCATCTTCAGTTCTCTAACAAATTAAAAAATTTTTCTTAATTCTTTTGTATTTCATATATTCAATCCAGTTTCATTAATTAATTCCATTTTATTTACTGGGATAATTGATTTTTTTTAACTTTATAACTTTGAAGCGATTATGTAAAAAAATTGTTTCTTAAGAGTATCTTATTAGACTAAATTAGAAATTAAAATCTTTTCATTGCGATATAAATCGTTGTGTACGATTCATGCCAGATTCCTGCACAAAATTGAAAGATAAATTATTTCGTAATTATATATTTTTTAAGATTGATACATAATCTTTCATATAACTTAAATATAACTTAAATATAACTATTATAACTTAAATCATTAAGAATCATACATAATTAATATCATATTGTTGGATGATTCTGTTCCGTTGGATGATCTAAAGAAATTATTTTTTATTAAAACCTGTTGAAGATTAGACTTATGACCTTGACAACATATATCTAGGTCATTGATTTTTGAAAAGACTTTTAAAAGGATTGACTTTATGTATAAATTTATTTAATTTAATAATTTTTTAGAAAATTTTTTAAATTTTTTTATACGAATTGGAACATTTTTCAAAAAATATCTTTTAGAATTCTTTATATATATAAATTTTGAAATATTTTAAGATTTCTCATTTATAATTTTCGAAAAAAGAAATTATACTATTTGAAGAAATTTAAATTTTAAGGCTCCTAAGTAGTTATATCTCATAAATAGTTGCGAAAGATATGTAAAAGTGAAATGACTACGCATGCGTATTGAGTAAACATATTTCACGTACCTTTTATCTTTTACGACTAATTACTGACTATCGGGAAGAAAGGAGAGAGGAAACAGAGGAGATAAAGATAACATCGATTTTTATAAGTATTTTAAAGCGATCTTATAATTTCGTTTTATCATAATTGTCTTTATTTATAAATGATATGTAAAATGACATGTAAAAATTAACGCATTATTTTTCATTCATGATATCACAATTCAGTACGCCCATGTCGACTACTTAGGAACCTCAAAATATTTTTTTCAGAAATCTTCTTCAGAAATCT
>NW_017259333.1:31577-32529 GCF_001594045.1 Atta colombica | reverse complement strand
ATATTATTATAATTTATTAAAAATATTTTACTAGATATAAAAATTTTTTTATCAGCAAATTCTCTATTCAAATTTCTTGTTTTTTATCAATATAGTTTTTCTTTTTTTAAAAAAAGCTAAAAATATTTTAGCGTAATTGCAATGTTAATATCTTTGATGAAAATTTCTTTACAATTTTTCATATAATTATTCAAAATTTTTATATAAATTTCAAAATTTTTTCGAATTTTTGTAATAATTTTATAATTATGTATGTACGTGTGCGTGTATGCATAAGGACATTCCTTGTCAAATCGGACACTTCCTTTGTCCAAAATTCAGTTCAAAAAATTTCTTTCTAAGCTCAAATTGTACATATGTCTACTTTTTTTTAGCTCTGGTCTTTTTGGAAATTCAATACGACGGTTATAATATGACGATTATTGTTCAACGAAACCGATTAAAAATTCTTAAATCATCATTCAAATAGGCTAAAATTCGTTCGATTTTCATGAACATCAGCCAAGAAGGAAAATGTTAAGTTTTTTTTATGATTTTTGCAGGTTATTATCATGTATCGTGATCCATTGATAATGCTAATTTCGTCAATCTTGCCTTTCACTTCATTAGGGCGAGGAGCGCACTAATACTATCAAGTTAAATATACATAAATCACATTTTCGAAATAATATTTACTGAAATGATTGTCATAATAACTCATACAATTTTAATTTAATCAAATTATACATAAAATTTTAAGATATTTACATTTTTTGTCTCAATCAGTACTTCGTGAATTACAGCCGTCATGTTAGGCTCATCTATTGAATTTCCAAAAAGACCAGAGTGCTAAAGGAAATAGATATATTTACAATTTGAACCCAGAAAGACATTTTTTGATTGAATTGAATTTTGGTCGGAGGAGGTGTCCAATTTGAACAGAGAATGCTCCATGTATATATATATATATATA
>NW_017259333.1:25308-31262 GCF_001594045.1 Atta colombica | reverse complement strand
AAAATATATATATATATATAAAAATATATAGGATGTGTCAAAGTCTAGAAACGGTCGAATATCTCGAAAATAAAGCATTTTTGAAAAATGTTTCAGATAAAGATCATGTTCCCTTGATCTTGAGTGGCGTCAAAGTCAGGTCAATTTTTAAAAATAAAATCCGCTATTTTTTATTACATATTCTTCTAGCTTACTTCGAAAGCTTTTCAAAATATTAATAAAATAGTTTTTCATTAAGTATTTTTCGAGTTATGAAGCTCCAAAGTTACAATATACCATTGGCATTGACATTACTCAAGATGCGAAAAACCTTTTGAATATTGATCATGATCTTAATAACATTAAGATCAAAGCTATTAAAAATTGTTCTTCTTTCATTTTTATGTAAAAGTGAATTTTACTGGAAAAATGAAAATAAGAGGAACAACCTCCAATGCTCTTGATTTTGTTATCTAAATCATGATTCTGAACAACATTCAAGAGGTTTTTAGCTATTGGTCAGACACCTTGGGTAATGTTAATGATGGCGGTACTATAACTTTCAATCCTCATAACACAAAAAGCATTAAAAAAAAAAATTTTATTATAACATTTTGAAAAGCTCTCGAGGTAAGCTACAAGAATATGTAATGAAAAATAGGGGATTCCATTTAAAAAAATCGACGTGACTTTAACCTTGGCAACGTCATCTCAAGGAGACATGATCAGAATCTTTAGATCTAAATCTTTTTAAACCCTACAACTTTTATTGGAAATATTTTTCTCAAAAATGCTTTGCTTTCAAGATATTTGACTGTATCCAGACTTTTGACACGCCTTGTATATATATATATATATACCTTGTTGGAAAAATTTTGTTAAAATTATTCCACGTTTTGGATCATTTTTCGGCGAAGTTTCAGCATTTCAGAAAAATTTCAGTTTAATTTCAACGATTTTTAGTTGGAAAATTTTTAACAAAATTTCAACAAAATTTCGGAGAAATTTTAATTCAGTTTCACGATTTTTCAGTATATTTGCTGAAAAATTCAATGAAATTTCAACAAATTTTCAATAATTTCGCTGAAATGTTTCAAAACGTGAAACAATTTCAGTGAAATTTTTTTATCAGGGTGTGTATACATACAGGGTATTTGATAAGTAACGATAAATCTTTTGCACGGAGATAGAATGGACTAAACTGAAAAGAAAAGTCCTCTAACATTTTCGCAATAGTTAATAAAATATTAATTGTTAAAAATTGTGGAAAATCTTCAATAATTTTTTACTCAAATACTATCAATTTTACAGAAAAACTGTAAGAGATAAAAATTGTTTATTTTTTTCTCATAAAATTTTGAGAATTTTTTTAGAATTTTTTAATGTCTTTCAGAACAATAATATTGATAAAAATAAAATGTGTATTTTTTCATGTTGATAAAAATAAGGAAATGCAGTACTAAAAAGTTGATAAAAAATTCTGGAAAAATTCTTAGAGCTCTATAAAAAAAAGATAAACAATTTTCGTTTCTTGCTGTTTTTTATAATGTTTAATATTTGAGTAAAAAATTATTGAAGACTAATTTTCGACAATTTTTAGTAATTAATATCTTGTTTACTATTGAAAATTATAAAATGGCAGAGGATTTTTCTTCTCAGTCTATTTTGTTCCTGTGCGAAAGATTTATCGTTATTTATATATACATGAATTCTGAAATATTTTAAGATTTTATTATTCTACAATTTCTGAAAAGAATTTATGAAATCTGAAAAAATAATATGTTTTTTTTAAAGAAATCTTTTCATAAATTTAAAATATAACAAAATCTTAAATATATTATAAAATAACATAAGAAAATTTTTTACCACGAATTTAATTATAAAAATTATCGTAAAAGAAAATTATTATATATGATTATAATTGTATTTTTCTGTAAGTTTTCCTGCAAATTTCTCAGGGAATGTTCATCGTTTCTTTGCCGTTTGCCGTCTTACGTGGTGGTTATTGGGCGATCGCCGCAATGATCGGCATCGCACACATCTGCTGCTACACCGGCAAGATCCTAGTCGAGTGCCTCTACGAGCTAGACACAGTGACAGGTCAACGTGTACGTGTACGAGATTCGTATGTAGCCATCGCCAAGGAGTGTTTCGGGCCGACGTGGGGCGCCCGTGCCGTCAATATTGCGCAGATAATTGAGCTGTTGATGACCTGCATTCTGTACGTGGTCGTATGCGGTGATCTGATGATTGGTACTTTCCCCGAGGGCGCCATCGACACCCGCAGCTGGATGATGCTAATCGGCATATTCCTGCTGCCACTTGGCTTCCTCAAGTCCTTGCAGCATGTTTCCGTGTTGAGTTTCTGGTGCACAATGTCTCATCTCTTCATCAACGCGATCATCATCGGTTACTGTATCTTGGAGATTGGTGACTGGGGCTGGTCGAAGGTGAAGTGGACGATTGACATGGAAAATTTCCCGATCTCACTTGGTGTGATCGTCTTCAGCTATACATCGCAGATCTTTTTGCCGACCCTCGAAGGCAATCTCATCGATCGCTCTAAGTTTGACTGGATGCTAAATTGGAGCCACATTGCTGCGGCAGCGTTCAAGTCGCTCTTCGGCTGGATCTGCTTCTTAACGTTCCAGAACGATACACAGCAGGTGATCACAAATAACTTGCACTCAGCTGGCTTCAAGGGCCTGGTGAACTTGTGTCTAGTCGTCAAAGCGGTGCTGTCGTATCCGTTGCCATATTACGCGGCTTGCGAGCTCCTCGAGCGCGCCTTCTTTCGCGGTCGACCGAAAACAATCTTCCCAACCATCTGGACAGTGGATCGGGAACTCAAAGTCTGGGGTCTGGCTTGGAAGATCGGCGTTATCGTGTTCACCATTTTAATGGCAATCTTCATACCGCACTTCAGCATATTGATGGGTTTCATCGGTTCTTTTACCGGGACCATGCTTTCGTTTATCTGGCCCTGCTATTTCCATTTGAAGTTGAAGAGAAACTCAATGGAGTGGAGCGCCGTCGCTTACGATTGCTTCGTCATTTTCCTTGGTGTTCTCTTCGGCGTTATTGGCGTTTACGATTCCGGCTCCGCACTGATCAATGCCTTCGAGATTGGCCTGCCCTTCTGAGCGATCTCGCATCAACTAGGTCGTTTCGTTGTTCTTATCTATAACAAAATGATATTACGGAAACGCTTTCAGATCGCAGAAATATTTGTTTCTCGATTTTAACGTTGCTCGGTACATGTGCAATAATTGCTGATGCAAGCAAGAGATCACAGAAAATCTAAAATAAAGACGATAATTGATAGGAGAATTTTGTGTTTTGAAAAAAATTAGAAATTTTTCTGAATAACTTTCAAATCAATAATCAATAAACTGATTTTTTACAAAATGCTAATATCAAGTTAAGAAAATATATTAGGCCTGTCAGACAGTGAGCCGCGCCGCCGAGCACATCCTCCTCGATCTGCCGGCCGATTTCAGGGACAATTGTCAGCCGTCGAAAGTAGAGCCACGATGTAGGCTCTATTTTCCATAGTAAACTATAACTAACATTACGTTATGTAGCAAAGAAGAAAAACTCAAAGTTTCCAATAATACGACGTAGTGTAACAAAGAAGAAAAAAAATCGAAGTTTCCTATGGGGAGTAGAGCCTCCGACATTCCGATGACGACTGACAGTCCCTGAAATCGCCTGGCAGATCGACGAAGGGGAAACCACTTGGCGGCACAGCAGGCTCGCAAGTTACTATCTGACAGGCCTGAAACATATTACTGTAAAATTTTTAAATATATGAATGCAATTTTATAAAATTCCTTATAACGAAATGTCTCTAAATTTGAAATATATTTGTGAATCGAGAATCAAGTATATATTTCCTGTGCTTAAAAGTGATTAATTTGCGTATGAGAATTTGCGTTTGTGTAATTCGATTTTTTATTACGTATCATTTTAATATTTATTATTTAAAATTGCGTTGTTTGCAGTAATATTTCTTTAAAATAATTTTTATCCGATAATATAATTAAAATGCAAGAGCGTCATCTTCCATTGTGTAAAAACACACTTTAATAATCTTAAAACAAGTTTTCCAGAACAATAATGTCTTTCAGAACAATAATATTGATAGGAATCTGACGCAAGATTTATATTTGTATTCGTAATGGCATATTTAGTTCTTTACATTAAATTCATTTAAATCATTATGAATTAATGATTTCAATTTTCTCAATTATGATAGCGAGTGATGTTTAGAATAGAAACGTGAAAATCAAAAGACGAAAACGTAACTGTTTTCTAAAGCTACTAATTGTAATATTATAATTTTTTCCAGAAGAAAAAAATGGCTGGTTAAAGAGCATTTAAAATTCCGTTGTACATTTCACATGTTGACCAGGATTGCGAATCGCATTTCTACATATAACATAAAAGATTAATCCCTCTTGCATTCGAAAACCTTTAAGTAAAATAAGAGATTCAAGCGTGCATTGAACGTGACAATAAAATAATGTCTTCCACTATGCTGCAGAGCGCAGCCTAACTAGTAGTTGATTACTGTTACAATTTTTTGGATTTTATAATTATATCACTGCGAAGTTATATACTAGGATAGTCATATGAAACATAGTGAATGAAAAAATCGAACATTGAAATCAACTAATATGTTAACCATAGTTGGCAAAGTACTTTTTATTGTGAAACTAGATGATGGTTGCTCTGTTAATCAAATTCTTTGAGATTGAACCCATCCTTGCAAACTATGTATTGATGTGTTCTGATGGAAATTTCTTGATGGAATTACCTTTCAAATTTTTCTTCAGTACTCTGATTCTGTAACTCTTAACGATAATTCGGTAACATTATTCGATATCGTTGCACAGCTTTTTTACTATGTATAATATCTATGCAATGACAATATAACGATATCGAATGTTGTTAAAACTGTTGAAAATAACAGATTGGGGTCTCTAAAGATGTAGAAATTATATAGCAACACAATTCTAGTGAGAAATATTGGAGCACCCTCTACAGCCTAGACTTGTCGCCACGCAATTTCTATATCTTTGAAGATTTAAAGAAGAATCTGAAAGGCAGGAAATTTCTATCGGACGCAACAGTGCAGGAGATTGCTTGCGAGTAAATACAATCTCACCTAAAGAGTTTTATAAACAGGATATTCTGTCGTTTGATTTTTTAATAATAATAGAACGAGTGTCTTGCCAACCATAGCGATTATTAATATGTTAGTTGATTTTAATGAAATTTTCATCCGTATTTCATTTGACAGCTCTAATAGGATATTTCTGTATAATGCAAAAACTGCTACAGCGGTTTTAGCACATAAAAACAATTCGAAAATGTCTAATAAATATGTTACGTCCGATTTTAAATGATTTTAGAGTTACTGGATATTGAAGTAAGAAAACATGAATCGTAGTAAATGTTGTTTAATGTTTGTTTTTCTGTTATTTTGAATATTCCTAGATCTTTTTGTGATAGACTTTTCTAATAAAACTTTTAGGACATTCCCAAAATGTAAACAAATACACGTTAAGGATGACTTCCTGTGCGAATGTTTCTCATGATCACTATTCTCATTAGATTGGAAGAGGCCAGGATACTCCTATTAAATAGCCAACAAGAAGTCTCAACCTCACATCATTGGATTTTTTTCTTTGGAAACGAATGAAAAATCTAGTCTACAAGAATGAGATTTAGAACAATGCAACTCATATTTAACACTGCCGATATCATCCACGAAACTCCAAATATTTGTCATCAAATCCGAAACAATTTATTAATTCGTACTAGAAACTATGTCGAAGAATGAAGGAATTCTTGAATATCTTTTGTAAAGCATTAAATAGAGTAACGAACATTAAACAACATTTACCACAATTCATGTCTTCTTACTTCAATATCCCGTAAGGTCAAAACTTTTCGGAATCAGATAGATA
>NW_017259333.1:3516-25208 GCF_001594045.1 Atta colombica | reverse complement strand
ATTTTAAGTGACTTTCAGAAATATCTCGAAAAGATATAGAAAAATTTCATATAAAAGTTGCTCAGTTATTAGGGAGAAAGAAAGTAGTGACTTTGGTTGACCTAGAAGATGTCCTTAAAATCAGAGAGAGGTAATCAAAATTACCTAAAATTTTTTTTAATGCTCAAACTTTAACACTTAAACGACATACTGGTGCGAATTCGCATTAACAAAACATTGGCATTTTTCAAAAAAGATCTTTTTTTAACACTAACTTTTTTAATACTAATTTTTTTATAACTTAATAACAATTTAACTAAATTTAAGTTGCGTCAAATTGCTTTGTTGAGAAATTTTACCCCAAGAAAGTATGGTTTTGAAAGTATTTTGAAGAATATTATTATGGTTAATTAAGTGAATGAAATCACAAAATCCTAATTCGCACTAGTATGCCGTTTACAGATGCTGGGATGAAGTGTACCATTTAATGCCATTTAAATCCCGAAATAAATTTAAATGCTCTTTTTATTTTATTTAAATTAATTAAAATTTTGAGATTTTCGTTGTAAAAAATCAAGTTGATCTTGTAATGATCCCTGGGCTAAATTTGAATACATGATAGCATATCTGAATTTTCTGCTCTTTTTATTTCTGGAGTAAAAAATAGGATAATTTCCATTTGACACCAGTTATAACAAATGACATCAGTTATAACAACTGTTTAGCGGATGATTAATATTAATGTAATCAAATGGAGCTTTCACTGTGTTGATCTATTAATCTTCAAGCCCATTGTAAAGTTCTCAGAGAAAATATATTTTAATGTAATGTTTTAACATATATGAACATGAAATAAAAAAATCGGGGTTTCTGTTTAAAAAAATTTAGGTATTCTTAATCTTTAAGAACATCATCTCTAGATTAACCAAAGTCATCACTTTTTTTCTTGCAGTAACTGAGCAACTTTTGTATAAAATTGTGAATGAATTATTTGTCTCTGAAGAGTGAACAATTATCAGTTCGATCTACTCATTTGACAAAAAAATGTATTTGAATCACTCTTATTTTATTATTTTATCATATTATTCAAATAAGTTTTATATTTAACTGGTTGACTACTGTATGTGTATCTGCATCAATTCGCTTCACTTCATAAGGATTATTTATTTCTTTCTAGCCAGTAAACTGGGATGAATCTAAGGAATCTTTTTGATATGTTGGATGATTGACATGGTTAATGCACTATTTGTACAGGATAGTATTATATAAATTCCATTGAATGACTTGAAGTAAATCGAAACATGTATGGATATTAGAATAGGTCCACAATTTATATCTTTTAAATCCTTGCTTTAAAAGGCCGTAAGCCGTAAGTTGTAAATGATAATATAGCGGCCACAGAACTTATGTCTTTAGGTCGTAAAAATTTTACTCAGTTCGCTTAAATCTAACGGTTAAAGCTTAAAGACTGCGCAAAAACAATTTAAAAAAAAATCAAAAATATTATTATTTAATCTCTTTCGACTTATGAATTAAGGTCTCTCTTAAAGTAAGATTGTGGATTTACCTTTCATATTCTGTTATATTAAAAATGGACTCTTAAATCCATTGTTATACTTGCGCACCAAGTATTGCACTGACTCCTATTTCTCCTTACATTCTTGTCTTTAATTTTGTATAAAATATTTTTCTGTATCTTTTATATTTTTCGAGATATTTCAGTACATCATTTAAAATGACTCGCTCTTATATACAGGATATCACAGAATAACCAAATATCTCGTGCGTGGATAGATCACTAAACTAGAAAAATATTCTACCATTTTGCAATTTTCGCAATAGTTAACAAGATATTAATAATTAAAAATCGGTGAATATTTGTTTTTAATAATTTTTTACTCAAGTACTATCAATTTTACAGAAAAAGCAAGAGACAAAAAGTGTTAAGTTTATTTTCTTCTTATAGAATTTTTTCTCTAAAAATTTTTTCAGAATTTTTTATTTACTTTTTAGTACTGCAAATTTTTTTATCGGTAATTATTTTTCAATGAAAAAATGCATATTAAAAAATTCTCAGAATTCTATGAGAAAAAAAATTCTATGAGAAAAAAAATAATTTTTGCCTCTTTTTCTGTAAAGTTAATAATTGAATAATTTGAATAAAAAATTATTGAAAAACAATATTCGGCAATTTTTAATAATTAATATCTCGTTAATCATTGCGAAAATTGCAAGAGAACTTTTCAAGTCAGTTTAGTTCCGCTCTATCTACACAAAAGCGCTTGGTAAAAAATTGCGAGATATATTACCTCTACACACACACACACGCGCGCGCGCGCGCGCGCGCGCGCGTATAATTTTCATATGATGCGTTGAATTATGTTTCGCGACGCACAGCGACCTCAAGCTGTATTAGCGATATCCATTAGTCGATGATCATTCTGCTGAATAACTTTGGAATGACCCACCATGCCGTCTTATCGTCGTACAAACGAGACGCAAAGCAATGCGCGAACAGTTATGTACAATTGAGTACAATTAGTTGTATAATCCAATGTCTTCCAAGATTGTATAGAAGAATCATTAGTTTAAGGAATATAGACAATGTAATCGTTCCATGAAACTGCAGAATGCCGCGATGATTTGAAAAGCGTTTTTTATATATATTTTGTGAAATTTATTCTATATGATTACTACGATTAGCATCACTAGATTCTTATTACTAACAAATTGTTAAAGGATACTAATCATATGAAAAATGTGGTTTTAGTTAAATCGGCTGAAACTATGATATTTTGTAAATTAAAAGTATAAGATACAATTGAAAGTTTTCTTAGACAAAACCATAAAAATCGATAAATTTTGCTTTAGTATCATTTAAAAGTCGTTATCTTGAGTAAAAAATATTTTTATCTAAACTATTCATTTTTTGATAGTTGTACCTTATAGTTTTATGTATAGAATAATGAGACGAATAAATTCACACACATGTAAAAAAACACATAAGTTATTTAAAGAAAAAAATAAAATTTTGGAAAAAATAAAATTTTTTATTTTTATTTAAATTAGTAGAAGTTTTTTTAGTATTTAACACACATCTTTCCACTTTTATTATTTAAAAAAAAAGCAAATTTAAAATATGCATACTATATATTTTTTTAAACAACTATGAGTTTTCTTTACATCAATTGATTCATTTCATTTTTATTTTATACATAAAAGTATTAATAGTAAGATATAATCAATATGAGAAAAAGTAAGATATAATCAATATGAGAAATTTATGAAATGGTTATATCGATGCTGGACTTTACTGCTTAAATAATTATATTCAATGTGAAATTATATATACATACATATATATATATATATATATATATATACACACCATATTTGTAATCACTCGAACTGCGCGCCGAATTGGTTTTCCGATTTATAAATGCAATTAAACTACTATAATAAAATTAACGAATTAAATTAAATTGAAAGCAATATTTTTAAATAATAATTTGATGCTTAATCAAGCATCATATTAGAATGTCATGTTAATGTACTGAAAAACTGTAAATAAATTTATTATGAAAAATATTACCTCGGAGAATCGAATCCAGATCTCTTGTATTCTGTACGAGCATCCTAAGTCTTTAGACTATCGAGATTCCGAAATAGAGCATTAAAAATCCAGCTTTGACCGTTATAGGCATTTAATTTCTAGTATTGATTGTGTTCTCACACATGCGATCTAAAATAAAGATTCTTAATATTGTTTATACAATTGTAAAAAATGAACAATAGATAAAGTTTAGTAGATGAGTTTAGTAGATAAAGATACATTTCAATCTGATTATACCCAAAATAATTAAAATACAGCTAGAATAAAATTTATCTGTTTTTTTATAATTTTGTCTACGGAAACTTTTAATCAACATCGCATAATCCACAAAATATCGTTTATATTATTCGACTGAAATCACTTTTTTCATGTGATTAGTGCGGAGTCTTTTGTACATTTTTGAGCTTTTGAACTACGCAGATTTTTCTGAGATAATTACGTTAGTTTAGTGATATCTTTAGTGAAAGTTTTTCTTATAATCTTTCAGAATTTTTCTACATAAATTTAATAATTTTTCAGAATTTTTATATAATTTTATTTTTTATGAATATTTCTCTTTTTTATACAAATTGTAATACTTTTCGAAAATACCTAGAGAAAGTCTATATCTTTTCTAGAATTCTTTTTATATATCAATTCTGAAATTTTTCTAGATTTTTTTTAAATTCATAGATTATAAACTTATAGAATTATTTATTATGTGTTTGGATTCATAAGTTTTTTTGATATTTTAAAACCTTTCATAAAGAAATAATAGAAATCTTCTATAAAAAAGTATTCTTTATAAAATTCTTCCTAAAAAGATGCAGATATGTATCTTTCAATCGTTAATCGTTTCGCTTTTTTTGAAGTTATATCGCGAGCATTCTGCAGACATAAAAAATTCTCAGATTAATTAAAACGCATTAATAATCACGAAACGAGTCTTCCAATAATATGTCTTCCAGAATGATAATATTAATAAAAATAATAACAATATTACATACTATGATAACAATGTATTACTACTTTATTGAACAAAGATCTTTGTCGAATGATATTAAGCGTTATATTGGAGAACTGTAGATGTTAAGAGTTAACTTATAGCTACGATCATGCATAATTGATTTCATATCGATGAATATATCAATAACACAAAATGTAAGTAAAATCATGCTATTTATGAAATCAATTTAGATCGTTAACGAAGAATCATCTTATTTCTTTCATTGTATCAATAATAATTATCAAAGATGATTGAATAAGAATTATGTTAGGATCTTCTCTTTGTAATTATCGAACGATTATTGTGAGTCATTGTAAATGATTCACCTTGTAAATTTTAATTTCGCTTTTTGATATATCAAACAAGTCTTCCAACAATGTCGTCTAGAACAGTCTCTCTAATCAGACTTGAAAGAAAAATAGAACGTAAAATCCGTCAAATAAATTTAGAGAGATGGTTGTTTTAAACTTAAATTATTGAAGCTATAATGATGCGACCTTGAAAATTAATACGAACGGAGGCGAATAAGGCTTTTAAAACGCTTTTGCAGAAATACTTTGCGGCGTTTTAAGGAGAGTAAATCTCTTTGATGTTGTGTAGGCAGAATATATCTATAAACGTTATAAAAATGATGTAAAGCGGCCTCCGTATTATGAAAAATATAAAAATACATTATTCGTATGAGTACAAGGGATGATAATATATTAATAAAATTTTACGGATGTATTCTTTATTTGTACTTCACTCGCAATATGATATAAACACGTTTCTTTATTAGAATAATTATCCACAAAAATTCATTTTTGATACGAAATTAAATAAATTTCTCTTGCTTACTCATATATTTGTATAAGGAGGAAAAATGAAGGATAAGTTAAATAAATATTTCGTTAATTAATATATGTTATATACGTATATGTACCCAGATAGTAATAATGCGCTAGCAGTATGCCAGCAAACTCAATCATGACGATGCAGCAAAATTTCATCTGCTACTTCCTCATTAAGCTTTAACAGCACAATTTGTCATAAAACGATGATAGCTGTGCAACAAAGATTGAACATTATACGCTACCACATTATGGCAGCAAATTTGTAGTAAATATCGAATACAGTTTGCCATCAAATATTGACAACAGAAAGATAGTAGAAATCAGACATAAATCAATATTATAATGTGACAACAAAAACGCGGCAAGGCTATAGCATAACTTATCATATCAAATAGTAACAACAAAAACACAGCAAAAATCGAACATAACCTGCCATCACGACGTGACTGCAAAAACGCGGCAAATATATAATGCAATCTGCCTTATATTAGTTGCTGAGGGCAAAAATGCAGAAAAAATTATATGCATAATAAATAAATATATTTTATCACATGTTTAATTTTTTATTAAATAAATGCATTTTTATTATGAAAGTACATTTTAATCAAAATAAGATTTTGCAAAGTTGATATTGTACTTTTAATTATTTTGCATCTTAGATAGTGTCAATAATTGATTGAATCACTGATGAGATATTGTTAAAGATCGTCAACCCTGGACAAATTTTCGGCGGTATAAAAAAGGCTCCAAGAGTCTGGAGGTAATTGAAGAACGCTGACATTATCGACAATTGATATAAATTTGCTGTTATTAATATAAATTTAGTTAATATATTATCAAATTCATGACTTTTTTATTATATAAATGCTCCATAAATAAACAATTGCAACTTATAACACCCTACATATATTACCGAAAAATTACAATTTTTTCTCTGCAGTTATCATTTCTGTTAATAATCAAATTTTGATGATAACATTGAAATCACAATTTTAAAGAAAACTCATATTATTCAGTTTTAAATACATGTACACTGATAAACATGTACAAAACTAATAAATCATAAAATTATAATATTATCAGTTTTTTTATTATTAATTATTTATATTTTTTACTATTATTATTTTTTACTATTATATTTTTACTATTATTAATAATTCAATATTAACAAAGACGCGTATTCTCGTCGGTCTTTAATAGTGTATCTATCTCGTCGGTAATTAAACAATTCTACATTGAGGGAATTGTCGTTCGGTTTAAAAACAAGTTAATTTAATATTCTGAATTTTCTATAAAAATTATGTTAGAAATTAAACTAGGAAAGCACGAGGATTGTTTGAAAAGTTTGGAGCTTCAACATGAAGATGGCATTACTCGTCAAAATCATTCTGATATTACAATCGTACATCCAAGGACTTTGATTCGTTTCCTCAGAAATTTTTACAAATTGAGAAGTAACCACTTTTCTACATTAACAAACTTTCGTGATGACGTACGATTTATTGCCGTCTCTTGAAGACACGGCAATAACTCAATGGGAAGAAAATGTTTTTTAAATGTTTTAAACGTTTATTATTCATTAATTATTCATTATTTATTATTCATTAATTATTCATAAATTTCACATTTCACGATTCGTTTTCAAAATAACATTTATTTAACGTTTATTTAATGTTTTTTAAACATTAATTTTACACTAATTTTTCGTTTGAAATAATGTTTCAAAGAAATGTTTTTGAAAGGTTTATTTAATAGTTATTAAATGTTGTCTTACATTAATTTTTCGTTTGAAATAATTGCCCAAAAAACATTTTTTAAATGTTTATTTAACATTAATTAAATGTTCATTTTACATCAATTATTCATTTGAAATGATGTTTGAAAGAAATATTTTTTAAACGTTTATTTATAAAATGTAAATTATACGCTAATTTTGTTTAAAATAATGTTTGGAAGTAATATTTTTTAAATGTTTATTTAATGTTAATTAAATGTTCGTTTTACATTAATTACTCATTTGAAACAGTATTTTGAAGAAATATTTTTTAAATGCTATTTAATGTTTATTAAATGTGTTTTTTTACATCAATTGTTTATTTAAGATAATGACTTGAAGAAACATGTACTAAACATTTATTTCATGTTGGATCATTATGTCAATAGAAAGGAAATGTTTTTTAAACGTTTATTCTTCATTAATTTACATTTCACGATTCGTTTTTCAGGATAACATTTATTTAATGTTTATTAAATGTTTATTCGCAATAAATTTTACGTTTTATGATTTGTTTTCAAAATAAGATTTTTTTAACGTTCGTTTTACGTTTATTAAATGTTTTATATTAATTTTTCGTTTGAAATAATGATTCAAATATTCTTAAATATTCTTAAACGTATATTTGACGTTTATTAAATGTTCGTTTTACATTAAGTTTTCATTTGAAATAATGTTTCGAAGGAACACTTTTTTAAACATTTGTTTGAAGCTTGTTCTACAATGCACTCTTTGTTTCTTATTTCTTGTTTTTTACTTTTTATTTTTTTCTCCTTTGCAATATTTTATTGACAATTATATGAAAGATTAAAGGAACAAGAATTTTTCGAGAACAATGTAAGTTGGATTTGAATCTTCTTTGAGGTATGTTATAAGAAATTGAAAATGGTGTTCCGAAGAGGAAGAGGAAGATCATGTCAAAGAATGAAGGACAAAGGGAAATTATAACACGAATGCGATTGCAATTGGCTAAAAAGAATTATTACATCTTTAACGAGATAATTGAATGATGTTCCAGAACGCACTGAATTGACACAATATCAATGATTTCATAGAATTCTATAATCAAGATTAATTATAATAGATTAATTTTTATTTACATAAGAACAATTCTATAATTTAAAAATATTTATTTCGCAAAATTTAGATTAAAGAAGCATATTACAGTTTCAGCTAAGCACAAAGAAACTAAACAATATTATACATTATACAATACCCTCGATGATACAAAACTATATATAAGTAAGGAATTGTCGTTGCTGATTCGTAGGCTTAACATATATGTAAAATATGTTTTATGACAGAGCTATGGCATCAACAAGTGGCAAGGAACAGTGCCTAAAACAATTTGAGACAATTGTTGCAGAACTGAAGCGCAACAAAGCAATGGTAACATGGAAAAACAAGTTTTCTCTTACTTCCATCATATTGAATGATAAATTCTGCATAGTCACAAAATAATTTTAAATAACGAAATAATTTTTTATTTAAGTGGAAAAACGGTGTATCGAAAAAGGAAGGCGAGATTAAACAACTCATCATTCTCGTAGAGCAACAACGCAAATATGTTATGGCAGTTAGACAGCTTACTGAATGTCACAAAAATGAAACTTTATTGGCTCAACTTCGTGGTCCGTAAGTTTTTCTTCGCAAATGGAAACTAAAAAAATTTACTCGTGATATGAAATTATGATAAACTACTTTTAAATTTTATCTAATAAAAATTTAGCTGTTTGATCCTTTCGCTATGTACACAATGAATATATGATGAAAATTAAAAACACAAATGGTAATGTTTCTTATTATTTATAAATTTACCTTTTTAAAAAAGGTAAAAAAAGTGCTAAGCATGCGTGCTTTTTGTGAAGAATCATTTGGGTCGGTTTCACGTCAATTATTTAATTGGCTATAGAATTGACTAATTGTGTTTGTGTTTGCTGTTTCGTAGAATAATAATAGTTTTATTATTCTTCAAAGATATTCTTATTGAAGATCTTCTTAGTCCAACCTAAGTAATGGCATTTTTAATTCTCTATCAAAAATTGGTACTCTTCGAAAAAAATTAATATATCAAATGAAAAATTAAAACCCAGATGCTATAATCTTAACTAATCAAATTAAATTCTATCAAATTAAAAACACAAATGATATTGTCTCTTGTTATTTACTTAATTCTAATGATATGTATCATTTATATAAAAGATTTGGTATCAACAAAATTGGAGCTAAGTTAAGTTCCATGTAATTCGGATACAAAATTATATAAATAATGAATATTAATCTAATGATATGTATCATTTATATAAAAGAATTGATATCAACAACTGTGGCGCCAAGTTAAATTCTACTATCAAAATCAAAAGTTTAAAAATCTTCAAAAATCTTTAAAAAGTGATTTTTAAAAATCAAGTGATCTTTATTATTATTTACTTAATTCAAATGATACTATCTCTAATTTTTAGGAAATGAAACCTAATATACGTATCTTATTGAAGAATCTTCCTATTCCAATCCAAATTCTTCTTAAATGAAATTATTATATCACAATTCATTTAAAGACATTTTTTCTTCCAACTAAAGTAGTGATTATTTAGTTCAAAACATTATACAAAACATTATACAAAATTGCATTATTTGTGCTTGCCTTGCTCAATTTAAGTGTTATCACAAAAAATTAAAGAATTAACCATATTAACCATATAAAACGAAAAAATTTAATTTAAATAGAAAAATTTTTTATGTAAAAATATTGGCGCTGTTAGACCGAATAAGTAATGTAAAGTAATAATAAAAATAATAAATTTCATCTGAACTTTACACTGAATAAGATAAAATTTATTATTTATTTCTCTTTTATAACGTATGTTTTACAAATCTAAATTTATTTATTTTAAACTTAAATTTAATAGCATTCACAACGTTCATCATAATTTATATGACTCTAATTTAATCGTATATACACACATGCTGGATACGTTAACTCTCATTGGGAATGTTTTTTTCTTATATATTTTTTCTAATTTTTAAAAATATAATTTCATATTTTTTAATAATTCTAATTTTTTAATATGCTTCATGTTTTTGTTATTTTTCTAAATATTACATTTTTATTTTTCTTATTTTTCTAAATATTACATTCATAGTTTACTATTATGTTATTACATCGAGATCTTTAATAGATTAATATTCATTATTTCTAATTTGACATAATATAAAGAAATGGGATTTAACTTTGCATTAATTCTTGATATCAAATCTTTTAAAGAAATAGTAATATATAATTAAAGTTAATATTATTTATATAATATTTGGTATCCGAATTACATGGAACTTAACTTGGCATCAATTTTGTTGATATCAAATCTTTTATACGAATGATACATATCATTAGAGTTAAGTAAATAACAAGAGATAATATCATTTGTGTTTTACTTTCTAATTTGATAGAATTTAACTTGATTAGTTAAGATTAGTTAAGATTATGGGTTTTAATTTTTCATTTGATACATTAATTTTTTTCGAAGAGTAATAATTTTTAAGATTTTTAACTGTAATATGCTTCTTTAATCTAAATTTTGCGAAACAGATACTTTTAAATTATATAGAATTGTTCTTATGTTTGTAAATAAAAATTAATCCAATTAACTTTGATTATAGAGTTCCATGAAACGTCATTGTGTCAATTCAGAGCATCCTGGAACATCATCCAATTGCCTCGTTAAAGATGTAATAATTCTATTCTTTTTAGCCAATTGCAATCGCATTCGTGTTAAATAATTTCCTTTTGTTCTTCATATTCTTTGATATGATCTTCCTTTTTTATTGAAGCACTGTTTTCAATTTCTTTTGTGTAACATATCTCGAAGAAAATTCAAGTCCGACTTATATTGTTCTCAAAAATTGTGTTCTTGTTCCTTTAATCCTTCATGTATAGATAGAAGTTCCTCTAATCGTTTGAAAGTATTAAAAGTTGAATAAAAATTCTTATCTCATATTTAAGCAAATACGAAAAGAAAAAATTATTAAGGAAATATATGGGAAATAATTTGTATTCTTCAAGCAGAAAATGTATGTATTGTATTTTATAACAGAAAATTTGTGTAATTACAGAAGCAGAAAAAATATTTATTTTAATCTCACGTATTCTTTTATCTATGCCATTGATGTGACGGATTTCCTAACCTAAACTATTTCATTTCAATTCCAAAAGTGTACACTAGTTCATCATCAGTCACAGAAAACAGACATGTGTGACCATCCATCGCCACATTTGCCTCTTCCGTCAAAAATTCCAAAAGAACATTTCCCCTGCTCCGTAGCGGCGACGACGACGATGACGACGACGTTTCTTAAAAGTTTCAGATTCGTATTTTGCGTCAAATCTCTCCGCTCGTAGAGCATATAGAAAAAAATGAAAATATTTTCATTATAAATCTCGACCGGTCGCAATCGATTGAGCACACTTAGAACGGTTCAGTCCTTATTGAGATCCAATAATCTCGATTTGGCGCAACTCGCCGGCTCGCGTAAAATAGCCACTGCAGTGTCGCATAGTTTAGCACTGAGATATTACATTGTTTCCAGATTTCTTGCATATTTCTTGTTTCTTTCAAAGTTCGTTAATTTTTTATCTCGGGCGATATAAAAGAAAAAACAAGATAAGAATACAAGATGTATTGGGAATATAAATTAGTTCGATCCGTTTCCCTAAAGATGGCTCCAGCTGTTGTGAATAGTTCATAATGACAACTGATTCTGGTGGTTTCAGAGAGGTTAAACATCTGCTAATAATATTCAGTTTATATCGCTTTAAATTTCATACAAAAACCTTGATTTTTACTATTTGAAATGTCGAATTTTGTGTTAAGCAGTGGGAGGTTTTGATTTTCTGCTTTAATTGGAAGAAAAATACGGCTGAAGCCCATACAATGCTTGTCGAAATTTATGGTGACACTGCTCCAACTGATAAATTATGTAGAGAATGGTTTCGACGTTTCAAGGATGGAGATTTCAGCGTTGAAGACAAGCCTCGCTCTGGACAGCCAAGAAAATTCGAAGACAAAGAATTAGAGGCATTACTCGAAGAAGATCAGAGTTAAATGCAAGAGGAGCAAAATCATTGGAGGTAACACAAGTCATTTCTGTACGATTGAGAGCCATGTGAATGATTCAAAAACAAGGAAATTGAGTGCCTTATGAACTGAAATCGAGAGATGAAAGGCGATGTTTCACTTGCGAACAGCTGATTCAAAGACAACAGAGAAAAGATTTTTACATCGACTAAAAATGAGAAGTGGATATTCTACGACAACCCCAAGAAGAAAAAATATTACGCTAAGCCCGGTCAATCGTTGCCATCGACCTCAACATCAACACCACGGCCGAACATTCATAGTTCGAAGATCATGCTCTGTATCTGGTGACCAAAAGGATCTTGTTTATTATAAGCTGTTGAAACCTGGCGATTCCATTACGGGCGATCGACTACAATTGATTCATTTGAGTCGTGCGAGAAAAACGACTGGAATACGAGCAAAGATATGATAAAGTTATTCTTCTTCATGATAATTCGGCCTCATGTCGCTAAAGTCGTAAAAAAATATTTGGAAACGCTCAAATGGGATGTTTTACCGCACCCGCTGTATTCTCCGGACATTACTCCTTCTGATTACTGGTTATTCCGAAGGATGCAGCAAGTCACCGGTTCACTTCTTTCGCAGAAATTGAAAATTGGCTCCTAAATTGGATATATTAAGTATGAGATAAAAATCTTATCTCATACTTAAATTTCTGTTATGGTCAAATATAAAGACTGCTTAAGGCGGTTAAAATTCTAAATATATAAGAGAAGCACGATCGACTTATCAGTATCACAAAAATACTAAGGAAAGTAAAAATGCGTCGTTTGCGGACTATAGGTGCGTTCGGCAATATAAATCTGAGATGCGAGCTAGCAGATGGCGAGCTTGATCACATGATATCGAGCAATCCGAGTGCCAAGAATTAATTCCGAACACTACAGAGCTGTAAATTGTCTATCCTTTAAAGTTAGATTATAAATTGTTTATTTTTATGAATAAATAAAAAATACCCTATTAATTGAAAATGTCTTTCGCTTTTCTAGAAACTGATTAATAGTCTTATATATAAAAATAAATTGTTACACATGAATGTAGCAGATTCATATGTAAGGTATGTTTTCTTAAAAGAAAATATTACATTGCAAAATAAATTTTAGCAATTTATAAGTTATATCACTTAATTTATATTTGTTAGAGTCTTTAATATATTAATACAGTTTGATTTTATTTCTATATGTGCAACATAAACTTTGATCTAAAAATTAACTAGCAAATTCTTTATTTTCAAATATGTAACTTCAAATTCATAAAGAGGAAAAGAATTAAAAACTTACTTTCATCGTTAAATATTATACATAACGTACTCCATCACTTTCTATTTGATAGAGCGTTCCATTTGTTTGAGCGTTTGTCTAACAGTTCAAATACACTATTTGTAAACTAGAAGTATTAAAAGAGATGAATGTTGGATACATTATCATAAATATACAGCTTATGAATTTAGGCGTAAAAATCTGCATTAGCTCTGCGAGCTTGGTCTTTGAATTCGAAGTGGATCGATTGACTTTAGAAATGTTTTAATATCGAAAGCAGATGAGATGACATGTAGCAGAAAGATGCGAGTTGCCGAACGATTTCCGAGGTAAAAGAGCAAACGGACACCTCCGATTTGCAATGCCAAACGCACCTTATAAAATCCGCCCATCATCCATTAAGCAGCTATTTGTAATATCAAAAATCAGTCTCATGATTGATTGCTAATCACGTGATTGCAATGATCAATCAAAATATTTAACATCAGGAGATCAATACAGTACCTTCAAACAAGGTGAAAATAATAAAAGTTACAAATTACAAGAGCAAATTTATTAGATGTTGACCAATGAAATTATTAGTATTAAGATACAGAATCGATTCCCAATCGCATTTCTCTGATAATAGTGAATTTTTATAATATCTAAATCCAAATATGATGAACGCTAAAATCACGTTATTCTTTTCTTTCCACGTTATCCTCTTCTAATTGTTGTAATTGATTTGACCCTTGCAATATCGTTCATCCGTATCTAGATAGATAGTATTGTAAAAATTTCTTGATTTAGTGTTCTAAATGCGGCTAGTGAAAATAAAATATATTACGAGAGTCGTTTGAAAAGTTTTGAGCCTCAACATAAAGATGGCATTACTTGTCAAAACCATTCTGGTACTACAATCGTACATATTTTGCAAGATGTGAAAATTGTAGTCATTTTGGACGCTCAATTTGAGAGTCATTTATGCCAGTTAATGTCAGCATTTTTATAAAAATAAAAAAAATCGAATAAAATGGAATATCGACGTCATAACAAAAATTTATGAATTGCGGTTCGAATTAGAATCATTTTCACTAAGTTCCGATTAACTTAATAGGGCTAGTAATTTTGCAGGATTCCAACTGAACCAATTATGAGAATTTACATCCATCAGTGTTATTTACACAATAGTGTTATTATTATAGCAATATGCGGCGTAATTTGTTGGCATAGTCATGAGAGATGTAAATTCTGTACATAAAGTATGCAACATTCAATACAAAGCATGAAATAATAGATAAATATTTACCAAATATTGAAGGATGAGTTTACTAATCTCATTCCACAGCAGTCGACAGAAGTCTATGTTGAATATATTGATAGTAAATTCAATATGGCAGCTACTACGAATTACTCCAGCCAATCCGAAACAAAATATCAAATATTAATCACGTGACATTTTGCGAATCTCTGGCTGTGGTGAAAGTCTCGCTACAAATGCTTGAAGCATTTGATGGACCAATTAGAAGAAAGAATTTTACAAACTAATCAGTTAAAAAACGCTTCAAAGCGTTTGCAACATCACCGTACCCTCTGTTATACATAGGGTCTCTAGGTTGACCTAAACGAAATTATTATTGCCCTAATGACAGTAACATGATGACAATTGAAGATAAACTTGTGTTAAGCACCTATTTCTTTTCTTATATCAAGGAATGTTTGTTATTTGGAGTTCAAAATGGCTACAATTTTCACAGGTAGCTTGCGAAATATGTATAGCCCGTAGCAGGAATGCCTAGGGATCGATTTCAGGGATCCATGTTTTGTCACAGTATAAGTACATACAGTATGGACACTCAGCGTTGGCACTTTTGATGTAGTGGGTTCCAGGTCACATGATTCGCTGCCATGTTATAGACTGGAAAGGCGCTTATAAATTTGAGTTTTTATAAAGCTACAAAATAATTTTTCTAAAAAAAACACATAATTCAGTCATGTCATGAAAATTGTTCATAATGAATATATTTTTAAATCAGAATTATATAATAATATAATGTTAATTAACTCATTATATAAAAATAATATTTACATTAATAATAATAATATTAAACAATAATAAGTAAATTAAAAATAATAATTGATTAAATATTATTGGGGGTACAAATTAGTTCGGTCCGTTTTTTGTGCATTTATTTCAAAACAAAATTAATAAACAGATCAATTAAAATATTGTCCATCGCTGCCTACAACTTTTTCCCATCTCTCAGGCAATTTTCGAATTCCATCTCGAAAAAAAATGACTCGTCTTTGGAGGCGATCCAATATATAAAGTCACTAGATTTATAAAACTCTCCATAGTGTATAAGGATGTACAATAGGGACAAGATTCCATTTTCCATTTAGCCGCGCATATTGTTTGCGCATTATAAATGGTTATGTTTTTGGTACACCAATTCCGATCAAAGCAGAGAATCCAAATAATATCTCCGTTATAGCAATCGCCATGACATATCGCTACGCTTGTCTAAAGCCTGTTCTACAATACATTGTATGTGCGTCGGATGTCGAACGCATGCGCTGTCGCATGGAAAGAAACAATCGACCATGATTGGTTAATTTCTTACGGCACATACAATACGTCTCCTGACTGATTGTAGACTAGGCCTTAGCGACGAGACATTACCGTGTCTCCTGAATAGTTAATTATAGTAATTAAATTTTACGAAGCAATTGTGCGTGGATGTATATGATTGATTATCAGAACCTTATCTTTGCTAGAAGATTCTCAAAAGTTAAGATTTTTTTATCTTCTTTTTTTGTTGAGTTTAGATGATGATTCCTAACTATTGATATAGTATTTGGTCAAAGACATGGCGAACTCTGAAAACTATAGAACTTATGATAAAGTCCTAAACATAATACGAGATAGCAACGATAAGAATAGTAGTAGGAATGTTATAGAAATAAGCGATATATAATTATCGCCTTCTATTGCACAATGCCGCGAAAGAAATAAAAACTGCCAATCAATCTGATTTCGTATACAGATTGTAATATATTCTTCCATCCGCTTCAAGAATAGCACATATAAATAGAATGAAAAATCTCAATCTCTCTCACGCTAATTATAAAGCGATAGACACAGAGTTTCAACTCGTCAGAAATTTATCGCTATTGCCTTATTCTGTGTTCCTATATGCATTGATATATGCATTCTCGTGTATTGGATTCCTCTGTTTCTATCGCTATCGCTGTTATTTCGCATTGTGTTTAGGGCTTAATAGAATCGGAATATCCTATCAAAATAATGAGTAGAAGCAACATCTAAGGCTGTTTTCATATGAAGCATAACTTGCGTTAGCCAATCAAATCATCCTATTAGAATAAGGCGTAATTGCTGATTACAATTTGATTGAGTGCTTCTTATTTATGATAAGTATCATTCTGGACACAAAAAATGATTCAAAAACTTTGGCCGTAATTAATAACAGGCTAATAAGTCTATAAGACTTAACATCATCAAAATTTTTACCAGGTTTAGGAATTATTTTGATTAAAGCAGTTTTTTCCATTGTGGAGGAATAAAGTTTAGTCTCAAAATGACGTTAAAAAGTTGTGTAAGATATATATATAATTTTTTTATCAGGAAGTTCCTTGAAAATTTGGCTAGTTGTAAGGTTATAGCAGGAGCTTTCTTGGTTTTTAATTTTTAAATTATATTCAAGACTTCCGATTTATTAATTTTATCAAATTCTTTCTTAGAGTAAGGAGCGTTTATAGTCCAATATCCTTTTCTCGTGTTCTAGAATTTCCATATAAGGATGAGATGTAAAAGCATTTTGTAGATGATTAGCAAAGATGACAACCTTCTTGATATCAAATTGAATCCCAGTCATAGTTTCCATTTCGGAATGACAGAAATGCTAATGTTGGCTGTTTTAGTTTTCTACAGGTCTTCTTCCACAATGAATAGCTTGTAGCAGTAGCGTCAAGGTGCTGCAAGTATCTTTGTACACTATTGTTTTTTTTCTTAATAAGAGCACTTAAGCTTCTTAATAGCCCTGTTAAGATGGACTTTTAAGAGAGGACATCTGTTTTGTTGACAAAGTTTACGTAATTCTCTTTTTTGCTTAATTTTATTCAGAATAAATCCGTACAACAGATCAAATTAATCAAGACTCCTTATAAATCAAAAACATGGAAAGGATACGGATAGTAGGAGTCAAACACAGAAGATGTCGCGCAAATAATATATCTATGAAATATGAAACTTGCGCGATGTCTTCTGCGCTTGACTCCTACTGCCCATATCCTTTCCAATTTTTTTATTTATTCAGAATAGTTCAAAGAATATTAATTTGTTTTATGTTTATTTACGCCTGATTCTCAGGGGGTAAATACTTTGGGAACACCATAAGCTCTAGATAACCATCAGTAAAATTAAGAGATCTATAAGAGTCTTTGCAGATGTAAACTCAATATTCTCCCAATCTCTCTTATAATTATATTTTTAAGTCATTTATAATGCTTATAATAGAAGATCTATTTATAATCAAGTACGTGTCTTTGTCATGGAGTGTTCATTATCTTCATGTATATATTTTTGTCAAGAGCTACAGTAATATTACCTTTATCAGCTTCTGTGAAAATTCAATTTTAATTTTTAAAAAATTCCTAAAATTGTTTTCTTTATTTTATGGAAAAAATTGAACAAGGGTTTTTTTACGTTAGTTACAATACTTTTAGATATATTGTTAATAAGAGGTATGATTTTGTTTCTAATATAATTTTGTGTTCCATATTGTGGTGTCTTAAGATTATGTTCGACATTTTTTATAAGCTCCTGAATCGTTACTTTTTTATTCAATGATGATTTAATCAATGAAGATCAAAAAAAAAAAGCAAGAAAAATTATTCCCTAATTGTAACAAATAGCAAATTTCTGAGGGTATTTAAAAAATATTCGAAAAATTTAGGAAATTTGAAGGAAAACCATTTGTCTCTAATAATTGAAAATAAAAGAAGTTTGTAATTGATGAATGTGAATTTATCAGTCAATTTTATCTTATAATCTATAGATTTGTTTAATGTATGAAGGTTTATAGTATTATTACTATTGCTGTTCTTTGTTTGGGAATCAATATGATAATAAATTTCTTCTATGTTTATAATTTCTATTAGTTTTTTCTTATTAAATAGCCAGTCTATGTTTTTATTAATGCGATTGGACTCTAAAAAAACAAATTACTATGATTTGTTGTTATATTTTCATGCGTTGATTCCTAGATAATTCTTTACATCAATTTATTTTCCGTTTTTTATTTAACATATTTTATTTAACATATTATAACTAATATTATATTCAAGGTCTTAATTTCTTGAGACCATCCAGCTGACCAATGGACTGTCCATGGACAAATGTATGGAGATTAGCCAATGGAATCCATGCACATATTAGTTATGAAACACAAATAATGAAAATGTATTCGCTGATGAAGGCTTGAAATTAGCCGAAATGTACGTTATTTATTTGTTAAAATATATTATTTGGATTAAAAAGGAGTTTAGTCATTTATGCACATCATTTACAGCACTGATTCCTAATCGCCCATTTAAATTTATTTATCTTTTAATTATCATTTTTAATAACAAGCTAAAAAAATCTGTTGTTAGAGATCACTCAGGATCATGACAACATATGTCAAAGTCAAGGTCATTGGAGGGATGCTCTTCTAATCTGAATTTCTACCTTAATAATTTATTCACGGTAAATTTCATCAAAGTGACAAAGAACAATAAGTTACTATTATACAAAATTTCTATAGAATTCCAACGATTGAATCCGCTTTCATCAGGAAATAATTGGGAACAATAACATTTTTTTCGAAATATAATGTAGACAATTAATGTGGGAAACGATGGTTACAGCACAAACTTTTGCATAACACATAACGTATAATAATAATCGTATAATAATAATAAAGGTATAAAAAAAAATCAACCAATCTTTTATTTCATGAAGAGGAATGTAATAAGAGATTTTCACTTGTTACTAACAGAAATGAATAATATAATTAATTGAGCACTATACGATAGGATAATAAAATGGAATCAAACACGATAGAAATCGTTAGATTATTATTAAATAATACGATATATATATTATATATATATATATGATATACGATATATATCTATAATAATTCGTTAATAAAATGGGTGAAAACTTAATAGATTTCTAATTTGGCAAATCAGGATTTTTTTGATTTGATCTCAGTAAAAAATTTTTCATGCACGAATATATATTAGGTGTACAACTTTGCTTCCGCCGTTTTCCTATAGATGGCTTTAGCGGTAAGTGGTGGTCGAAATAAATAAATCATACAATAAACTTGGGCATCTGTCAACATATCCCCATAGCTACATTAGTCGATTTGTGTTTGCATCATAAAGTTTTTCTCGATTGGAAATGTCAGTTTACGAGCGAAATTCTCGTCATTTGCAGGAGGTTTTAATTTTTTGCTTCAATATGAAGAAATCTGCGGCTGAGGCTCATCGAATGCTCTCAAATATTTATGGTGAGGCCGCTATTAGTGAAAGAACGTGTCGTGAGTGGTTTCAACGCTTCAAGAACGGTGATTTTGACGTCCAACGTCATGCTCTGTATTTGGTGGGACCAGCTCGGCGTAGTGTATTATGAACTGTTAAAACCGACTGAAACAATCACAGGCGATCGGTATCGAATGCAATTGATGCGTTTGAGCCGAACATTGAAAGACAAATGGCCGCAATACAACGAGAGACACGATAAAGTGATTTTGCAGCATGACAATGCTCGACCTCATGTTGCGAAAGTGGTCAAGACATACTTGGAAACGTTGAAATGGGAAGTCCTACCCTACCCACCGTATTCTCCAGACGTTGCTCCCTCTGACTATCACTTGTTTCGATCAATGGCACACGGCCTGGCTGACCAGCACTTCCGGTCTTACGAAGAAATAAAAAATTGGATCGATTCGTGGATAGCCTCAAAAGATGACCGGTTTTTTCGACGGGAGATTCGTACGCTACCCGAAAGATGGGAGAAAGTAGTGGCCAGCGACAATACTTGAATCATAAATGTATAACCAGTTTTTTACAATAAAGCCTCAAATTTCGGAAAAAAAACGGCGGAAGCAAAGTTGTACACCTAATATATTTTCGGTTTTAACGTCTTTCGCTGTTGTTTGATACCTCTCACATGCCTGTGGCACATAAATCGTACACCGAGGATACGGGATCTACAATTTTAACGCCGGTTCTGAACGGCAGTTTTTGAGAGGTTTTCGTGATACTCTTGGTGGTTTGCCAGATCACGAAGAGAAGTTACGAGCGTGAAAAATTCTTTGAATCTGCCTGGGATCGAACCCGAAATCTCTGGCATTCTCGTGCGCTACCTACTATCTACTACGACTACCTACTATCGACTACATTACGCTCGTGCTCTTATATTCTTCTTCTTTTGTGAAATTATTTTGCATAACAAAAATGCATAATAATAATAATAATAATAATGAGAAAATATGAAAAACAATTATAAGGATTATTTTCGCATTGTTTGTTTTAGAAAAAATCAAGTTTAGAGAAATGTAAAAGAATTGCTCATACATAATTATATATTGCACATAATATTATGTATGAGCAATTCTTTTACATTTCCTCAAACTCGATTTTTTTTAAACAACAATGCAAAAGTGATCCTTGTAATTATTTTTTATGTTTTTCCACTACTATTGTCATTTTTATTATATTAAAGAGTAATTTTACAAGAAAGAAGGATGTGTGGACATGTAGATATTATGTATAGTAATATGTATAATTATATATGTATAATTATATATGTTTGAGAATGTTTATACATGTTTATGCATGTTTACATATTTATATTAAGTGTACATTTATATTAAGTGTTTTTTTCCCAAAATTCGAGGCTTTATTGTAAAAAACTGATTATACATTTATGATTCAAAGTATTGTCCATCGCTGGCCACTACTTTCTCCCATCTTTCGGGTAGCGTACGAATCCCGCGTCGAAAAAACTGGTCATCTTTTGAGGCTATCCACGAATCGATCCAATTTTTTACTTCTTCATAAGA
>NW_017259333.1:0-3416 GCF_001594045.1 Atta colombica | reverse complement strand
CATTTTTCGTCCCCAGTCACAATGCGATGCAGAAATCCCTTCCGTCTTTGCCTTTCAAGCAGCTGTTCACAAGCAAACAAACGCCGTTCAACATCTCTCGGCTTCAATTCGTACGGCACCCAATTTCTTTGCTTCTGAATCATTCCCATGGCTTTGAGGCGTTTTGAAATGGCTTGTTGAGTCACTCCCAATAATCGTGCCAATTCTTCTTGATTTTAACACGAGTCTTGCTCAAGTAATGCCTCCAATTCTGCATCTTCGAAAACCTTCTCTCTTCCACCGCTATGCCGGTCTTCGACGTCAAAAATCATCATTCTTCAAATCAATCGTTCTTGAAGCGTTGAAACCACTCACGACCCGTTCTTTCACTAATAGCGCCCTCACCATAAGTATTTGAGTGCATTCGATGAGCCTCAGCCGCAGATTTCTTCATATTGAAGCAAAAAATTAAAACCTCCCGCAAACGACGAGAATTTGGCTCGTAAACTGACATTTTCAATCGAGAATAACTTTATGATGCAGACACAAATCGATTAATGTTTCTATGGGATTATGTTGCAAGTTTATTGTATGACGTCTATGATCTATTTATTTCGACCACCACTTACTGCTAAAGCCATCTATAGGAAAACGGCGGAAGCAAAGTTGTACACCTAATAAATATACATGCTCGACACAATGTTTGAGATTAAGCATAGAAAGCAAAGTTGATGACAATCAACTTTGCTTTTTATGCTTAATCATCATATACAAAAATTTTTCGTGCCTTCCATGTGAGGTAGAATTATTCGATTATCTCGAGTATCGCTAATTTCCACATGAGTTACTAGTCCTACGCTGATTCCTACGTCTAAATGTAAACCGTTTATAAATTAAACCATTTATAAATCATTAATGAGTATCTTATTGTTTTTTCTCAGGCTTAATGAGTACTCCTCGTTTTTTCTGTACGACAAAAATTGTATTAATATTTAAATACAATATTTTAAATATAATAATGATGAAAACGAAATACTTATCACTAATCCCACATTTCCTCGGGCTCGCCGACTTCATACAGACGAAGTCCAAACAAATAGTGTAGGTCAAAAATATCAAATCTATTTAAATCTTCTTCTCGGAACTTTGATCCTCCCACAACTCGTCGAGCACCTGTCTATTATATAATAATTTTATTAGTCTAATACTTCGCCGGTGATCTATATTAATAAATTCTCATATCCTTATGTCATGACGTTTGATAAAAATATATAAATATCATTAATTAAAAAAAATTACTTATTTATATAAAATGGTACATAAAATGATATATAAAAGCACAGATTTACTCACCAAAGGCATTTATTTGTATTCCTAATTCATTTTTTAAACGAAATGTTCCACAGGCTCATTATCAACCATGAGCGCCTTAAATTAAAAAAAGAATCATTAAAAACAAATTGCACTAAAAAAAAAAATCACACACGTATAGTAAGATTTACTCCCCGATCCAGGTATTCATAAGTAATTTCGAATACTTCCTGTAAATCGCACATTTTCACTATGAAATCTGTTAGCAAAACTGTTAGTAAAACTGTTGCAGCGATAGAAATTACTGACACACTGTCCGACTGACCTGCTAGGGATTGCACGAAAAATGTAAGTAGCAATACAAAATTGAAACTTTTTGAAAGTGACTTAAAAATATAAATATACAATAAAGGAACATATAGGCACAGTTAAAAATGTTTTTTAGAGATAAATAACATATTCCGAATTAATACGTTAACATATAATATTGTATACGTTTCGATTTGACCATCAACAGTACAGAATATTGATTACAATTAGATTAACAGTGGATGTCTTTTACATGTGTCATTGCTTCGATGTTACATCTTGTTCATTGCAAATTAATATTTGGTTCTCATATAATAATTTTGTCTTAGAATATAATTGTCGAAGTGTAATATTAATAGAACGTTGTCTGCCCAACACAGAATTTTCAGATTCTAATTTAATAATAATTGATAATAATTGATAATAATTGATAAGAAAAATTACTAAAATTGTTAACTAAGATTATATTTTTTAATAAGAAGTAATATTCTTTTAGAAAATATTTTTCACATGTCATTAAATTTTTTTAATTATTGGATATTGTAATTATGACCAACTTACTTATTCTTATCCCAGTCTATGTTGTGATTATAATTAAATTGATGGTAAGATATTACTGACATTATATTTTCAGACTTTTTTATATCTGATTTATGTTCTTTTACGAAAAAGAAAAGTTCTTTGTTGTTCTATATCTAGAAAACATCTCAGAAAAATTCAAAATTATAACAAAAAAATTTAATTTTAGAATTGTCTATAAATGAACAATTTAAGCTTGTTTATTAGGACAAAGATAAGACAAATATAGAAGATTATGCAAATTGTGTACAAAATTACCTTGATTTTCTTCATATGCAAAAGAAAGCTGAATATTCGTATAAAAGAACAGATATAAAAAAGAAAATGAAAATACAATATCTATCTCACCAACTTAATTATAATCACAATTGAGATAATGTGATGATCTTAGATTCGGAGCAATCATACTATAGAAGGTTAGTCTCAGAGATGATACATATAAAAAGACAAAGCTCCGAATTAAACAGACAAAGTGATACAGATCGATTTCCTGAAATCTTTTTACCTATAATTGACACACAAGTGTACTCCTACTCTCTAATAATTATTCTCTCTCCTATTACAATTCTGTTCCACACTAATATATAAGAGTGACACTCGAAAACGGTTTATTCAATATTTCAATTCTATCAGAATAATTCTTTTATCATCATATATTTATTTAACTTTCACAAAGAACTGAAAAAAATTTGTAAGGATTGTTGTTTTAAAAATACAGATATGTTGGTCATAATTACAATATCCAATAATTTAAAAAATTTAATGACGTGTAAAAAATTTCTAAAAGAATATTACTTCTTATTAAAAAATACTTATTAAAAAATATTGTATTAGGTGTACAAATATATTAGGTGTACAACTTTGCTTCCGCCGTTTTCCTATAAATGGCTTTAGCAGTAAGTGGTGGTCGAAATAAATAGATCATAGACGTCATATAATAAACTTGGGCATCTGTCAACATAACCCCATAGAAACATCAGTCGATTTGTGTCTGCATCATAAAATTATTCTCGATTGAAAATGTCAGTTTACGAGCCAAATTCTCGTCATTTGCGGGAGGTTTTAATTTTTTGCTTCAATATGAAGAAATCTGCGGCTGAGGCTCATCGCATGAATGTTCTCAAATACTTATGATGAGGCCGTTATTAGTGAAAGAACGTATCGAGAGTGGTTTTAACGCTTCAAGAACGGTGATTTTGTCGTCGAAGACCGGCATAGCGGTGGAAGAGAGAAGGTTT
>NW_017259332.1:534172-549737 GCF_001594045.1 Atta colombica | reverse complement strand
ATATCTTTTTATAATTTTTTATTTTTTTTTTTTTTCAGAACTATCATTATAATAAATTTTCAATAAATATTAATAGCTGTTTCAACAGAAAAGAATTGTAAAATTAATTTTTATTCGAGTAGTGTCGATCTCTGTTCTACATGTATCGACACAAAAATGATCCAGTGATTGACATCCTTTATTTGCTTGCGTATCTATTTATTAACTCGACTATTACGATTACTGATTCGTAGAATGTCTAGATAATAACTATTATGAATCTAAATTTTTTTATTTGGATTTTGGATACATTATTATTCGATTTACAAGAATTTTTTTCAACTTACCAAGTCCCAGAAATCGATAGATATGGCGAATAGTGGAACGAAGCACTACGTGCTTCGGTAAACCAGTGTTTGTCACGTAAAAAAAACTATGAAATTTGTATGAAACAATAATTTGTAATGGTGTACATAAAACTGCGATCCCGAATTTATAACTCGAAGCTCAATTTACCTCATGCAAGTTGCCAATACTCCAAAATCACACGAGATGTCAAACAGTCTTTTAATCTCACAATGAAGCATTTGATCGAAATCGCGCAGGCTCAGTTGTTGTACATATTCGATTTAATCAATAGTGAATTCATATATTTACAAATTAATGTAACACAACATTATAAATATTTCCTTGGAACCAATAAAAATATCAGCAAACCTCACGATTGACAAAAAGCACTAAAATACGTCTGTAATATGTGAACTTGGTTACTGGTATCCTGATGATTTCTGATTCCATTAAATTCAACAACGGCATGACAATTTATAGGAAATCCGGACAGTTGCTGTTGAGACTTTCGGCAGGCAGAAATAGTGAATAGTGAGCGGAAACAAATAATGAACTGAAACAAATAATGAATGAAGTACGTCTTTCAACGTCAAAAAAAAAGCGCATTTCTTCCGGCAGTGCAAATGAGCTGCGGACCTCGGCCGAAGTGCAATTATCTCGGGCGAAGTGCATGAATTCATCTCTTCTCCATGCTCGATGAATGTGCGCGCCGGCTACTCCGGAAAGATAAATATTCAGATATGCATAACAGGAAGGAGGCAAGGCAAATGCGCGCCGCAGTCGCGATTTGTACGACCCGCCGACTTATTTCTTTCGTCTAGGATTCAGTGCCCATCGCCCGTTAGAAGAACATTAATTTCGCGAAAAGTCACCCATCCTCCAGTGCCAAATGCGCCGGGTCGCATTTATAGGGATGTAATTATACGAGCATGCGTCAAGAGAGAGAACAGTAACAGCGGTCTGTTCTTCAAAGAGTCTAACGCACGTCAAGCAGAAAATTTAATACGACAGGAGCTATTTATTAAATAATGTTCTCTTCCTTAAACGTTGTATCACGTTAAACGAGAAAATTTTCATTTTCGTGATAAAACGATCCTTTGCTATGCACAGGGCTTACAAAAATTTGCCCGGTTTTGTCGAGTCATTTTATCGAAATTTATTCTGAATTATTCATTGGATTCGCCAATCTTATATAACCCATCTACGTCTATGTATCTATCTGTGATAATCACGACCCGCTTTCTCCGCTTTTATGAGCGCGCGCTAAACGGCGATGCAAAATTCATTTAATTCGCACATTCGACTAATTATACTTTGCCTATTCTCTGCCGCCATGAGATTCGCGAGCTGAATTCGCCTTTGCAGTCCGCGTTACGCAGATGTATTAATAACTCATTGTTCCATCGCAACGCGAAATCGCTGACGAATTCCGTTGAATTTCAAAATTCTCGATTAATTACACAGTTAATTACGCAGTCCCATGTCGCTCGCGCAACATTTCCGACAAATCCCTCGCCACTCTCGCCACGGAACTTGTTGCGAGTCGACACGTCACGTTCTCATTCGATCTGACACAGAGAGACTGAAAATGCGAAAATTATTAAACAAAAAATTTTTTTTTAAATCTCCTATCTTTAAAAATATTTTACAGCTTTTTAGAATGTCATTTAGACAAAAATTATTCTATTCAGAGAAATACATTGGAGATAGTTCTTTCCAATTTACATTTACAGTTGGATTAATTAATGATTTGAATTTTTTACTTATACATATATTAAGAGAAGAATTAAATATTTTTATAAATTAATTTTGCATTATAAATAATTGGCGTGTTTTATTGCAAATTTTGCATTAAACAACTGGTGATTTAAAATGATATTAAGAAGGAGGATGCATCGGATATCCGAAAATGTCTCTATTATCCAGAGAGGTATCCGGTTGAAATTTGATATCATTAAATTGTTGATTTTTTTCTTATACAATGTTCTAAAAGTAAGTATGCATATTCATGATGCTATAATATTCTTATACATAAAATTCTTATACATTGTCGCAAAATTACAATTTTCCTATTCTTTTTCCTATAGACTTTTTTTTTAGAAGACATTTTCTCGGAATCCGATCGAATATCCGGAAAATGTCGGATATCCGGCTCGAAGAAATTGTCTTCTCGGATATCTGATGTTACATTTTGCTCGAATATCCGATAATTTTATATGATCCGATGCATTCCTATTAAAAAGAGACCGATTTCTATCCAAAAAGGTGTAAGTAAAATAGCGTTTTTTATAGATTTTGATCTCCTGAATACGATAATGTTAATAAAAAGTTCGGGATCGATAGAGATCGAATATATTCTTTTGGGTCAGTTCTTTTTTAATATTCTCCAAAAAAGGGCAAATTTTTGCTCAAAAAGATGTAAGTAAAAGAAATAGTGTTTTGTAAATTTTGACTTTCTGAATATGAATAAAATTATTTAAAAATCCGTGGCATTTCAAGGTGTTCCTTATCGAATCCGAACTTTTTATTAACATTATTATATTCAGAAGGTCAAAATTTATATTAAAAAAAAACACTATTCCGTTTTCTTACCTCTTTTTGAATAGAAATCAATCCTCTTTTCGATAAGATTATGATAAACTAATTCTCGAGATAATTGCTCGATCATCAATATCAAACTATTTCCGGTAGTATGTGCATTATGTGGGACATATGCAAATACAATCATCATTTGAAACATTCGCATAAAACCAAATAATGAATCCAATCGTGCGGCAAGAGATAAATGAACGCGGTTAATAGAAATATATACTATGGAATGATTGTTCCAAAAATGCACGTAACAGCTCGTGAATTCGCACGATGCATATTAATCGACAGTAATCGTGGGGTGACGGGAAATGAGGAGGGCTATAATACGGCTTGATTTGATTTTTCGAGTAATGCATTACTTATGCATTTTAAATTTATGTAGCGTTGCGAATGACCGCAAACTGTTTGCGCAATTTGTCAAATTAGATTTCAATTAAATGAGTTTCGAAAAGTCCAACTTTGAATTAAAAAAATAAAAAAGTGCGAAATAAAAGTTATATAATAAATAAAAAGTTACTTCGACGACAGGTGGATATTTTGAATGTATTTGAAATTAATTTTCTCGAGCTTTTCTAATTGTTTACCTTTATTTATTTATTTGGTTACTTCTAGAATATGCCAGACTCAAAATTGAGTCTTTTGTTCGAAAAGTAACGTTGGGATAATAAAAAGTACTCACGTTTGCCGTTCGTCAGTCCAAGAAAAAGAAGAAAGACGCAAACCGCTCTCGCGACGCTCGTTCCAATTCCAGTACTGTTCGCCAAGAAATCAATCGAGGGTGCGAATGCCCCGACGCACGAGAAACACGTTGCCATTTCCTCTATACCGTTGCTATATTACACTGACCTCAATTCTGTAAATCCGCCGAGGCTCCTGACGTTCCAACATAGAATTACGTCAAATTTGAGACTGTTTCACCTCGAAATATCTATCCCGTTTCGCGGTGAGGGTTCTTTAACAATTTATGCCTAGAGATTTCGTATCTATCCATACAAATGACCTAGAAACGTATTATGATACCATTTACTACCACACGGTGAAATTTACGATTTTACAATACTTCACGTAGACAAAAGCTAGAAACACATTTAGTGTATTGCAAACAGATAGAATTGTAAATTAATATCAGAACAAATAGATATATATTATATATTTTTGACAGGTGAGATCCAGAAAGATACACAACCAGGAAAGTGAAAAATTAAAATCTAATTTAAATTTGAAATGTAATTTACTATTGTGCTTGGAAATTTATAATATTCTGTAGTAGATAAAATTTAACATTTTAAAATGTATTATGAACAAATAAAATTATAATCCGACAGCAAAATTGAATAAAAATCTAAAAATTCGTAAAATGTTAAAATTTTTAAATATGTACTTTTCAAAAGCTTGAACGAACAATATATATAAAAAAACTGTAGAATAAATATTCGAAAAAGTAATCGAGTCGAATAATATATTATACAATCTCACATTTATAACAATTTCCACTTTATAAATTCCTTTATAACTGACAGTTTATTTTGAGGATATGACTCACGTTATTCACGGTTGTTATTACAACCGCGAAAAATTAAATTCCTATATCTCGAGCACGTCTGCATTACATCCTCCTTGCTAACTGTTTCTCCGTACATTCCGTTGAGTTTCACCGAGATCGTCAGATCGCTGAAAATAAGGAAGAAGTATTTCACAAGCAGCTTATTCTTCTGTTTCAGGTGAGCATCCGGCTGCGATGCAGCATGGAAACACGGCAGCCGGATCGCCCAACTCGAAAACGGTCCTGGTGATGCTCGCCTTCCTTCTAGGCCAGCTGAGATAATGTGCGTGTGCACGAAGGTCGCCCGAGACTCGTAAAATTGATGGACGTATCGCAACATGATCGCCCACACATCCTAAACGTTAACCCTTCCGCACAGATCAATCTGAATTAGGTCTTAATTAGTTTCATCGTAGCGGCCGAAAGATTAAATGATTTGCAACATTATATAATAATCATAATAGTACAGTTACAAAGCAAGAATTTATAAGTTAATGAGAAGTTATTTATAAAAGTTTTGGATTAATATCAGCTGTGCGAATTTTATGGCTTTAGAATGAATTGATTTTTGAAAAATAATATTTCATAATCACTGCAATGTCATATACTATTTTCCATTATTGACATGATTGTTTTCCATCGCATTTATCATTTTATTTTATCGGGATAAGTTTTTTGAATTCGTCGAAATCGCGCACGAAATGATAGAAATGCAGCGGTAAATCATAATTTTTTTTTTTCAACTCCAATTTCCATTTATCTCGAGACGGGAATTTTAATCTAAAAATATAACCGCCGTTATGTTATTTTAATTGCGTGTCGTAATTTAAATACTCTCGTTGTGTAGCCGGTTATCTCGCTTCTCTTAATCTAACGCGAAAATCCCCATCCCGTTTATCTTAAACTTAACTGTGGGTTTGGCCGCTGGGGTGAGAAACAAAGATAATCTCTAAGAGACAGCTCTTACGTAATAAAAGGGAAAGCTTTGTGCCTAAGGGTTAAGCGGAGTGTGAGGCAGTCGTATTACACGGTGTCTTAGAAGCATGAATTCCACGACGAATTTCTGAGTCGACTTTTCCCAGCCGCGAAAGAATGAATCCAGAAAGAATGGACTTTTCATACATTTGTTATATAATACAGCGACAGTATTTACAGATGAGCTGTATACGTATAAAATGTTAAATAGCTGCGTAATGATAACCAGCGAATCGTATCTCCATCTCGAAAATATTCTCCAGTAATTGGCAATGTTGCACAAATGATATTTTTACCATCAACTTGCGTCCAAAATTAATAATTACAGCATCGTGTGTAACAACCTTTTGAATAACAAGCAGGTTTATTTTTTTTTTTAACTGACGATATATATTATGCGTTTCGACAAATATCATGTTTTAACGAAATTATTTTTTTAATATTTTTTCATTTAAAATTAAAAAATTTTTTTTTACAATCTACACGTCCATCAGGTGAAATAATACCAATCACAATACAATATTGCTAGATTTAATTCCAATTTATTTCTAACAATTGTAAACACCTAAAGGAAGGCAAACTCATTGACGTAATCCAACATAGTTATTTTCGCATAATAAACTTCTTTTGCACTCTATATCCATAGGTAAGCGAAATAAAGCGAAGAGTAATGATAAAAATTTCCTATTCGTGAATACTTAATTAGCCAGAAGTTCGTTTGATTTAGCTCAGAAATTAGTTTGTGCTTCGTAACTTAGCATCGGTACAATTTATTGTTGAAAATAATACGGCACTCGTTGAGCAACGATTTGTACGATCACGACAGAGCAGTCGAGAATTCTTATCATATCCACGAATGACGCAAAATGACGTTATCAATATTAAAGAATTTTAGCAGCGACATGAGAGAGAGTTCTTAATTTCCTTAATTAAGAATGCTTCGTACGAGAAGGATCAAAAGTCGCATTGTGTCGCTGCTGAAATTTTTAGGGAAGGGGATAATTGTGCCGTAATGTCTAACGCGACGCAAACGTAAGGGAATTAATGATAACGCGCAGTGAGTGTTGACGCAAAGGAGACGTAATTGAGCGCAAGTGTCGCTAGAAAGAAGAGGGATAGTGAGCAGATAAAACAGGACTACGCCCCGCGCCCTTTCCCATAGTGAGGAAAGTGTTAAGTGTAAAATAAATGTGTCACGAGCAAGTTTAATCGAAACAGCGATGTAATAAAACGGGTGGACCGACCTCCACCGGCAGCGAAGTACTTTCTACTTATGGCATAAGTGTTAAATGAAAATTTAAAGGAAAGACACAGATGACACGCGTACACACACATACACACACGTACAGATAATAGTAGAGAAAATGTATGTAAACCACGCGACTTTACGGCTCGTATGATTTACACCCACGACTAGCCCGAAATGAAAGAAAAAAAAAAAACTGTGTTTTCCCACCCGCTCACACCCTTCTCACTGTCTTGTTTTCACACGGTTCTCTTGCGAGAAAGCGCATTCTTGTACATAATGTTTTACTCTTGTAAATAAATTACCCACACAATGCTCGTCGATTCATTCCCGCATTGCCTGTCCGAACAGCGGTTTCCTCACTAATTAGATATATTAAGAAATCCTATCTTGATCAGAAAGAAAGGAAAAGAAAGAAGAAGAAAGAAAGAGAGAATTAATCTTGCTGTCCTAATTTACTATACTTTTGGGCCAATATGATTAAAAAGGTAAAAAAAATGTTGACAGAAAAAGATCTTATATTAACAGAAGTCATCAAATATATCAGAGATCTTATATTAACAAAAGTTATCAAATATATCAGAGATAAAAGTTTTTTAACAAAATATTAGAGAAAAATTAAGAGAATAAATTACATTTTGCAACGAACGGATCCAAACAGACCGCGAGGTTAATACAATATATTTCTATCACAAATAGAAGACTGATTTTATTTCTTTATTATTTTATTATTATCAGAATTATGGTGTATAACAGTAAATACAGAAATTTAGACTAAATGGACGATGTAAGTCTTTGTCTATCTCTTGGATGGTTGGCAATTCGAAGCTAATGGCAACGGCTGCGAGAAGATGGCCTGCGAAGATCGATAGCCATGATCCCGATGGCGCTCCCGAACTTTTCCCGTCGGGGATATTTAAGAATCCCCGGTTTCGGCTCATGAAGTCTCTCACTTGCAGACCATCCTCACAAAATAACGATGGCGCCCGATTAATTTCCTTTAGCTGCTCAATATCTCCAAAACGACATCGAGCGACGAGCTCCATTTGACCCCATTAGTCGAGTCGTTTATTCTGAGAATAAAAGGTAAGTGAATTTTGTTTCATAATTTCATGAATAAAAATATAAGTAATCCAAGCAGCTAGCAGCTTTATTAATACTTTCATACTAGAAACAATAGTTCCCAAAGAACACACAAAAGTCAACAAGAAAGATGACTTTACTTTGATTCTTATCGTCAATAAATATATCTTAACGTCAATAAATAGTCAAATTTTGTAACCAAAAAAATCATCATTTTGACATTCTCTCGAATATTCCTTGTTATAAAACTGGAAACTTGCATTTCAATTTTAATGGGAAATTGGCTCCATAAATTTTTAATTTATTTCCGCGATTATCTACACCGATTATCCGTCTAGATAGCAAAAATAGAATAATTCTAACGTCATTAAAAACAAAATTTCTTTAATGGCTCCAAACTTACTCGGTTCGAAGTTTCTTCGTCGAATGATGTGTACATATATCGTAAGATCAGATGCAGCCCATAGAATCGACAGAAATCGATAACGGGCTACGAGACAATCGGAGGGATCTAATGAATATTTATGCACATCCATCGCCTTGCAAAGCCACGACAATCCGTCGATGATATACCGTGAATTTTTTAAGAACGTCTCTCACGCTACACCAATATAGACGACTGTCGCTCGTTGTATTCATGATAGCGCAAATGGAACATGTATTACACACGAACGTAAAGGCAAGGAAAGTTAAAAGCGCATTTAGATGAAAAACGAATGTATTCCGTTAAAGGAAAAAAAAAATGTATCTGGTATTCAAACCGCTATTTCCTACTATATAATACTAGACCGATGTAACGTTCTTCATAAAAAAATAACCGAGATTCTGTTACACCTATTGAATTAGCTTACTAACTTTATTCTTGCTAATAGCTTTCAATCATTTATAATATAAAACGAAATTCCTCGATATTGAAGCACTCTCGTGATGTTTTATACTGCTTTTTATCTATGTATACAAAAGTGTACGTAGTTGTAAAACTTGTACAATTTTATGATACTATTCAAGCAGAATAAAAATCAAATTTTAAATAAAAAAAATCGTATCAGTTGAAACCTTGTAAGGAGAGATTTGTGTATGTATTTTACGGATTTTGATTGCGTGGTTATTCTGAGGCACCAAAAAATAATCCCTATAAAGCAGTAAATTGCATCTCTGCGTATTTTTCGAGAAAATCGTGATTTCAGATCGCGATCTCTTTCAAATCTGAGGAAATCGATATAATATTTAAAAAACAAGTCATTTTTTTCCATATACATATATTAGGTTTGAAAATTGATAGTTTTTAAGAAAATTAGCATTCTTTAATTTCAACCGAAGCTTTAAAACACTTCGCGAACTGTTGTTTTTTAAATTAATTGTTGTTATTTTAAATTCGTAAAGCGATAAAAGTCGACGCAAATGGTACAGCATTACGGATCCTATACTCGGATTTATATGCTTATACATTCGTGTCCGCCGTAGATGTATTTTTATAATTTTAAATAATTTCAAATATTTTGTTTCCGTTTAAACGAAAAGGAAAAAGATTTGAAAGCGATCGTTGTGACCTAAAATCACGATTTTCTCGAAAAATACATAGAGGTACAATTTATTGCTTTACAAGGATTATTTTTCGGTGCCCCAGAATAATCACGCAAAAACTGTAAATCAATCCGTATCAAAATCCGTAAAATACATGTGAGTCTCTCCTTGTTAGTGCTTAAATATACATTTCTTGTGTGAATACATTTTTATATACATTCTGATTCTGTTTTTCCAGACTTAAAACGCATTCATGAGCAGAATCAGAATAGTAACATCACTTATTAAATTTTAACACTTACATAAAGATCCGCTTCGGTCAAATATAGGGTTATTTTTATTTAAAATTTGATTTATTCATATCGGTCTAACAATTGTTTCATGGAATATAAATCATCAAATGATTCAATCAAAATGATTCGCTAAAATGATTCTAAAATTATTACTAAAAGTCACTGTTAAATCAATGGCTGCGTTCAGCAGAAAAAGCAGCTTTGCAACTGTTCTAAAATTCTTTAGTATGATTGATTTATATATTTAGATCCAGTGAGGAACTAAAGGCAAGATCAATCATATCAAAGAATTTTATAACAGTTACAAAGCTGCTTTCTCTATTAAACGCAGTCATTTTAACATTATAATTCATCTTGATGTTATGACGATTATGACTTGTTCCGCTTGAATATTATTTCAATGATGCGAGTTAATTTTTACAATCACAAATAAATAGGTTACTTGACAATTATGCGTATTATTTTTCAAAATGTTCCTTTTCCTTTCTCTTTTCTTTTTCTGATATAGGTAGCGCACTCTTTTGCCATTTTGTTCTAATTAAATTGAGTTTTGCTCTGTTGGACTTAATTAGAATTGCTCAACCACACACATTTGACTTTCTCCTAACAAAATAACCACGTGTAAATATATATACATGAACATATAGTTAACCGTTGATGTTTCCGGTCTCTCGCATACTAAAGAACCAACTGCTAACTATGTGCAAAACTTTGATTAGGAGCGAGCGTGACTACTTGAAACAGTGCAAGCGAATCTGGCACTGTGAAAATACGAAATGGCAGAGAATATCCGATGATACTTTTGTCGAAATAAATGTTATATAAATTCAGGAATTTGCATTAATAATTTTATGTATTTAAAAAACATTACATAAAGAAATAGCAATATCATATATTGCTTATAGATACAGAGCTCGCCGAAAGTCCTGGATCACCTGAATAATTTCTGAATGATTCGAGATATAGAATTGAAATTTGCAGAGATAAAATGGGATCGCAATATATATCATTGAACCTCAAAAACACCCAATTTAACGTTCCCGGGGAAGAGGAGTTGGACAAAATATTATAAAAATAAATTAAGCAAGCATAAAAATATCTATTTTTTAATTTAACCATTTTCAGATTTTTGCGTCATGTGAAATAATAAAATATTTACTCAACTTTGTTGCAAAAAAAAAAGAAACAGAATTAATTCCAAACTCATAATATACATAATTCAAAGTGTTTATCATCAAAATCCGAGATATCAATCATGAGATATATTTCACCTAATTTGCATATCTAATTTTAACAGAAAGGTGCAGTAATGCTCTCTTTGACAAAAAGGAGAGTTTCAAAAAACTTTAGCTTTGTAGATTATGGCATGCGCAGAAAGCTGTTACGCGCTTAGCGGTAAAGTACGTGAAATGAGAATATTAACGGGTATTCGCTATGCTAGAATGCGAAATTGCGCTTACATGTCGCAGCCGTGTGTACGCATCATAATTAATGCGCGCAGATTAGGGGATTAAACTAACTGCTGTAACGGCAACTAGTAACGTTCTCAACCTAGATATGTAGCACGGTCTGATGATGACATTCAGTCGGGCGCGTTTCGCACAGATAATTTCTATATTTATCACATAATACCGGCGAAAGTTCGTCCTTAGAATAATTCATTCTCTCCTATAGCATGTCGTATGGCTACACTACCTCGCTATGCATGTGCGCAGTTTACATCAACATGAATTTATCATGCTTGTAAAATCGGAGTTGGTGCGTTAATTAACCAATAATGAGATCGTAACTTTATAATCTACGCGAAAATTTTGATTTTTAACTCTCTTCAGTGCTACTTGAATATAATATACTCGATTTTCTTTTTCTGATGCTTTTCCATTGTTTATGACTTTTTTATTAATAAAGATATATTTACTTAGATATGTTCTGCTTGTCTTATTTAACTGTCATATTTAATATTTAATATTTTAATGAAAAAAAAAATGTTTACGATGTTTCATTGTTATGAAAGTTATAATGATAGCACCAAAGGATTAAGCACGATTTTTTCTCTTCATTTTTCTTATTTTTTGATATTTCTCGTGCATCATGAATAGAAAGATAAATTAAGAAACATTTTTCATTGAATTAAGATATATATCTATAAACGCAAGAAAATAAAAATTAAGATTATCGAACTGTGTGTACACATCGAAATGTATATCACATCATAATTTTCAATTCATCCTTCATTTATTTATAAAGTTTAGGAAATTCCTCGTAAAACAATTCTATGTGTATTCGATATGAATAATTTGATTGCAAATAAATTTGAATTACAAACTAAAATGAGCAGAAGTTAGTACATCAGCACGATTCCATTACATCGCGAAACTTTATACTCCCTCGTATTTAATTTGCATTTCTTGTACTAACAAAATCATATTTTATCGATAATTATTCAGATTAAGGCCTTTTTCAAATTTTGATATTTTTTTGCATTTGATATTTTTTTGACAAAAATCTTTGTTGTAATTCTGACAGTGATAATTAATCGGGGAAATTCGAAAAATATATAATGTATTTTTAAATTTCCTTCTCTCTCCCTTTTACACGGCTTCATGTATACAACAATACAAGACAGCTGCTTCCATTCACACACAAGTGAAACTGTGTTTGAAGTGAGCTGAGTATTTCATACTCAAATTAATGGCGTCATTACTTGTTTACTTTGGTAAAAAATTATCACATGACATCATATAGGTTCATAATCTCACTTTCAAAGTAAATTTACGAGATTTATTAAAACACGGTCTCGATTTTGAGCAGATTATAGATAAAAACTCAATTGAATCTTGTCAGAATGTAAAAGAAACGCACATTCAACTGAGGTATGACGTCACAAATGAGAATTATCTGAAAATCCAGTGGAAAGTAACTATTGACTGCTCTATTTGGATAATAAAATATACTGACATTATCTCTTAGTATACAAACAGAGATATATGTGCTTACACAAAAACAGACGTAATAAATTATTATTATTACACTAAGAAAAATCGTCTGGATTAAATAATTCTGATGAAAAATGGACAAACCAGAATTTTCTGGTTAAATCTATTAGAATTCTCGTTGAGATATAAATATTCTGGTAAAAATAAGAATTCTTTTTATTAGAAATACTGTATCAAACAGAATTCCGGTTATCTCTCAACTAAAATTCTAATAAATTTAACCAGAAAATTCTGATTCGTCCATTTTCAACTAGAAATGTTTTTCATTTGTAATCCTTTTCAGAATTAAAATCGGCTCTTTTAAAGGCTATTATGCCTATATTTGTAATGTCAGTAGATTCGAAAAACTACATTAGAAATAAATAGTCAAAAAATTGATAGGTTACTATTTTTGATATCTTTCGATTTCATTTGATTAATTATCAATGTTAGAAATCACAACAAAATTTTTTTATCAAGACTACCACAAAAAAATATCAAAATTCGAAAAAGATCCTAGTTTGAATAATTATCTTTTTATCGTTGCAGTAATAAGAAACACATCATATAAAAATTGAAGAAGAAGATAGATGAAACTTTACGTTGCTCGCTTTGTTTGCGAAAGAGGGAATCGTTCAATGCAAAAAGGCCAAATTCTATAATCCCATTCGTCGTTCATCAAAAGCGAGCCATACAAATTCGACTCTATTAGCGACGGATTAATCGCGACAGCCGTGACTGGAAATAAAGGTTTTCGGCGTTCCTTTTGACATTCACCCTTTGTTGTTTGCCTTGCCGAAACTATCTGGGAAAGTGCGCGCGCGATACCGCATACCAACGGGGCGAATGAAAGTCTCTCTTTGAGCGATGCGCAAAGGACGCTGGGCGCTTCAAACACCCCCATCCCCCACCCTGAGCTTCTAGTCGTTTACACGTACGCTCCACTTTCGACTCCGGCGAATGCCAACCGACGAAATCAAACGAATCAAATGAACTGAGCAAAATCCTCGATAAAACGACAGAAATTCACTTCGTTAGAGCGAGACCTGTCTTGTCTGACCCGACTCGTTCTGTTACCACTGACACCACCGTCGCACTAAGATCTCCGCAGAAATTGGTTATTGACACCACGGACAATTTTTTTTTTCTTCTTCTTCTTTCCGTAGAGACGACAGAATATCTACGACGTGGATTATAATTTCGGTGGATAGCTATCTCGACGATTTTCAAAAAGATATTTTTATCTGTCACTCTTTCTCGAACAAACGTATAAGAATGTAGACATCGAAGAGCGAGAAGAGAGCAATAACAGGAAAAGAAAAGATAAAATGGGTAAATTTATTCAAGAAGATAGGAAACATTTACATCTCGAAATGATACATACAAAGTTCTCTATCTGTGTAATTTCTGTGCAATTTATTTTATAACTTATGAGTTTCTCAGATAAATTAAAATCGTTATTAGTTCAGTTCGAATATCTTTCGGTATCGTTTCTAATTACTTACCTTTAAAAGTTAAACAACGTATTTTATTTGGTTAATAAAAATTAATTGAGTTATTTAAAACTTTGCGAGGGTATAAAATTCTTATTTGCAGAAGATTAAATAAAACGCATCAGTTTAATTTAAATGAACTCCGATGAAAGGATTAAATCACGACTAGTTATAAAACTCCAAATTAAATCAGCAGTATACCGCGTAATGCAAACTACGTGAATCTGCATAGAGGTGAGAATCACGAAAGCTCGCTGCTTCTTTTCTAAATGGAGCGGCAGGACGCTGAACTTCCGGTAAGAAGCGCGCTGGAGGCTGCGTGACATCGGGTAGGCGAGCTTAAAATTCAGCGGTAAAGCAGTACGGCGACGTCGTGAACAACAACGCCCATTTGCATATCAAAAGTAGGAACAAACTATTCAAAACCGGGTCAGAAATCTCTCCAGCGTGCGGCGAGATCGCCGGAAAAATATTTCCTCGCGTCACGCATGCACACGTTTTTACGCGACACTTCATGCGTGCGTGTCTGTCGTATGCCGCATCAAGCATTCCCAAACTTTTCATTCTCCGACACGTTCATCCTCTAACATCGGCTAAGAAATTGTGAACTCGAGGAAAATTCGCGCATGGCTTCTTATCTCGGTGAAATTTCATGAGAAAAGAGAAAAGTTGTGGAAAGCGAGGGAAAGGGCATTCTTTGGTAAACTTCCTTTTTACACGAAAGTTATAAAATTACAGTAATTATTTAATGCACATATTAACAACTTAACTTCTTGTCTATAACAAGAAACGTGACATAAAACTATCAAATGGATTTTCATTTTCGCGAGAGGAACATTAATTCGACGTAATCTTGTAATTAATTCAATTTCTCGGGACAATCCTTCTAAGCCGAGATTTCTTTTTGTCTTTTTGGTAAAAAGAAACGTCGAGAACGAGGGATTTGGGGAGAAAAAAGTCGGAGAAAATCTGGCGGTCCCCGCATATTCCACGAAATATGGTTGTACGTTGGAAAATCTGGTATTTCGTACATGGAAAAAGGATTTGTTGGGGATCTGAGAGCCTCACAGTTTCGTGCAATCCGGAAACGACGCGCAGCGCATGTTCAATGCCACGAAAGGTAATAAGTAAGATAATAACGTCCGGAGAGGAAGATTCGGATTTCTGGAATTTTCGTATTTCGAGATCGAATTACATCCAAAAATATCTACGATTTATTATCGCTCATCTTACGCTTTACGAACGCAATCGCCGATATTCTATAAGAAACGATCGCGAGAGCGAATCCCGCGGCTCGTTACGCATCCCAATGCGTGTCCGAAGATGTTTAGTTGACCATACGAAATGCGACGAAGATCCGTTCGCGGATGGCTTTGATCGCTGAGCGGAAACTCGCGTGGATGTTCCGCGAGACCTAAATCGTTGTCATCGACTAAATTGACGATAGGGAATCCGATTATAGCGACAACAACGTCTAATTGAAGTTCCGCTGTTTAAGCCTTTACTCTCCGAGT
>NW_017259332.1:510268-534072 GCF_001594045.1 Atta colombica | reverse complement strand
CTCTCTCTCTCTCTCTCTCTCTCTCTCTCTCTCTCTCTCTCTCTCTCTCTCTCCCCCCTCCCCTCCCTTCCTCTCCCTCTTACACACACACACACACACACACACACACACACACACACACACACACACACACACACACACACACCACTCTGTTCCTCGCACTCCCTCCTTTGCGAGTATCAATGGCTGACGATCGGCCTTTGATGCGGGCGCAATTTCAACAAGATCGAATGCGATGATAATTGCACGTTTAGCTATGTTATAGACAATAAGTATATGATATGAGAAAATAAAAGAGATAATTTTAATGGAGAAACGAGAAACATGAAAGAAAACCGTTCGGCTTTATACAATTATTATATTATAAAATACAAAAGATGATTTTAATGCAGAAAGAAGAAATACGCTTGGATTTTTACAAAGTTAATCTTTTATTCATTTTCTTCTACATTTATTCTAAAAAATTATAGTTTAAATGTAACCTATGAAGAGGAATACATTTGATTTTTTTTTGAAATAATAACTTTTTATTTTATAAACGATTTTTTAATTTTATCTGTCATTATTTATCTTACGATACTCGCACATTACGTTCCTTGTCTTTTAATTGTTAACAATAATGTAGAAAGAACGATACTATAACATATTAATTAGAACTTATACGCGCCAAATAGGTTTTTGTGCCTTTAATAGTTTTTGCACATTCTTATCGAAAGAGAGAAGTGGAGAGAATGAAAATAGAAAGTTCTCCTTCGTGGAAAAACAAGAAAGCTGACGAGTAGAAAAGCCCACAATCAGAATGCCGGGTAATCTCGGCTGCGAGGGTTAAGGATGCGATAAGAGTGATCGGCCTTATCAGCGCACTTCGTCAGGAATCGATTGGCAGGGTGAGAGAAGAAAAAAAGGATGGCGAGAAAAGGGAAATTATCTAACAAAGAGATCGCGCGATGAGACGCCGAGTGTTCCTACCGATCGCGATGCACATTCGATTTCCTGCACGCGACTGAACAGGAAATAGATTCGTGCATATCGAAGAAGAAAGGGAAAAAAGGGAGGTGGATAGCATGGAGAGAAATTAAGGCTGGCCAGGAGAGAACACAGATCTTTACACGCGAAAATTCGGCGATCTTTTATTACGGACGGAAATTCACGCGAGATCATTCCGCGCGTATCACGCGATACGATCTGCGCCACAGGAAATATAATATGAGCTTTTTAAAGCTTTTAGATCCTGGCACCGAATACCACCAATATAACCACGATTCATAGCGGAAACTGATTCAATCATATTATAAATAAATCGATTGTGGACGTTGTAGTTACAATAGATTTTTTACTAATAATAACTGGTTTTTATATCAAACTGATAACACTTGTATCTAGTTATATATATATATATAAATAAATTTTATATATATATAAAAGAATTTATATATCTATTTTTATTGGATGTGCAATTCGAGATATATTGCAAAAGTACTCCTATCTGCGATGACGACATATATCGAAATTTTTCAACAAAGTAAGTAAAATAGGGAGTAAAGAACTTTGTTTTTATAAAAACGCTAATTAATATTAATATTAATATTATTATTAGCGACAGGAAAATTTTGGGGCTAAAACATTATTTCTATTAAATTTGCAACAGTAGAGAAAAAAATACATAAAAGAACATGATAAAATTATAAACACAGAACAAATTATAGGCAAAGCTGCAAAGATTCAATTCTTTTTTAAAGTTGAGATATTCTTTTTTCTTTTTTATTTTTTATACTCATATATATTTAAATCATCCCTCTTTAAAGATCCATTAATGATTCTCGTTAATAATTTTTCTTACATTTTGACGACGTAATAAAACATGCGTAATTTTTATTGTTATTAAAAGGATTTAAGTATTGTTACTATTCGATATCAATTGTGTGTGTTTTTTTTGTTACCACAAAGTTTATTTGATATTATCATTCACACTCATTATTGCGTGAAATAGTATACATAATTTCTACATAATTTCTTATTTTTATGTTAAATATTTTCAAAGAAAAGTTGTACGGTATGAAGGAAAAACATGATATATCGTTTTCTAACGTACTTATACATGAAACGATTATTCATGGTTAATTTATGTCGCTGCTTTGACATTTTTTTTCTGCCAGTTATAAAAATCCTCTATTTTTGCGTAAAAATTGCACCGTCGATTTCGTTATGTTTGTATAACGATTGAAGGTTGTACAGCAGAAATAACAGATGAAAGCTTGTTATTTCTACTGTACAATCTTCGAACAGGGCAGAGTGACAAGAGTTTTAAATAGAATCGCTGAAATATAATAGCAGAATCTGATTTATATCAAACGTAGATGTGCCTTTCTTCGGCGACATCTTTCGGGAGTTATTTACAGTCGCCAACAAATCTCGTGTTATAACTTATACGAGCCAGGTGGCACAAATTCCGTTTACACGGCGATTCGAGGGTGTCTCTTGTTTCGGCGTTTCTCTTTCCGGTGCGCGCACCCTCGTTCCCACCGATCTTTCGGACGTTAAACCCCGATATACACCGTCGTCTCGTCCGATGTAGTCCGAGGTCCAAAGATTTATACGAGGGAAAAGGCATACACTCGCGTCGAGAAACGATAAATAAATTTCAATCGCACCGAAGAAATAAGAAGCAACCGATAATCGGTTTGTCATTTTGATAGGATTTATGAAATATAAAATGAATACAAGCTAGACTCTTAAATCTATCCCTTACACCTTTTGTCATTTATTTAAACTAATATTTATGGCAAAATAAAAATCCAAGTTCTTTTTGTAGAAAATATAAACATAAGAATATAAGAAATATGGGCCAGCACAATTTTATAATCCAGTTGAATGCAACATAGAAATGTTGCGTAAAGAATACCTACATGATAAAATTTTTATAAATAATTTTATAATGCCCTTGTTAAATTGAGTTAAGATAATATTTCATTATGCAATTGTTATATGAAGTAAATTATAGAGACAAATACGAGAATATCAAAAGATATTATCTGGTTGATAACTTATTACTAAATAAGCGTCAGGATATCACATATCATATCGATTCTGTGATAGGACTATTGCATTCCGTTTACCTGATAGCCAATACGATCAGTTAATACCACCGTCTAACTGTGATTATCGGAACAGGCAATTAAATACAAACTGTCTCAAGTGCACATGTGTATATAATGCTACAGTCTGTACAAGATATATTTAAGTATATTTATAATAAACAAGAAAGAAGGGTTTATTTATAATAAACAAGAAAAATTACACGTGCATTGAAAAAATGTTCTGGTTGGATTACATAGGGTAACTCCAGCAAATACGCCGTGCTGGGATTTACGTCGCAGAAGTAAGAAAAAATAGAAAGAAAAAAATAGAAAGAGTGGCGGTAATTTTCCCGCAACTATTCTGTTACATGCCTTTATGTTATATTAGTATTGTGTTATGATTTCAATTTCTTACTGTTAATATTAATGAAATTATTGTGAATTGAATTGATATTTGTCACTGTCTTAAGTAGCGCCATCATAAATTATAATCTACATAAGATGATTACTGTAGGACGTGCAAAAGCACTTAGTGATTATTTCGTGATACATGCAAAGAAATAATAAAACATGTTGTATAACAATGCAAGTATTTTGCTCTTCTATTCTTTGTTAATTTGTTGTCTTGTATATTCAATCTGTTTGGGATATACAGCATTTTTAACGGACGGGATGTATATCCAAAGCATACAAAGTGCACAGATTGAATTCAATGCACTAAATAAACACATTATAAACAATAAACACATTACATGAAATATGTACCTCATGTCATAACACTTAATACACTCAATACATCTAGGAAGAATTGTAATTATTATTTATTACTTCATATACATATTTACCATTCTTATTTCTTAATAAAACTTTATAAACGCATTTTATAAATTATTGTATCATTTTACGTCTTATTTATATGCATTATTTGTAAATTTTTTATGAACTATACATATCTTTCCTCCCCCTATATGAGTAGTCATATATTTCACCCTTATGGAATATATACGACAAAATGGGTTCAAAAAAGTTCATGAAATATAAATATTTCGGATTTCTAATATTTTTTTTTTATAATAGTAGACAGACAAAGTAAAAAATAGTAGTACAAAATTTTTACTGATATGATTCGTTAACTTACTACATTTACTTTAAACATAATAAATAATACTTAATAAATTAAGTTTTTGATAGGTACGGCGTACATACCGGAGTTATCCTAATAATTCTGGTTAAATTTACCAAAATTCTAGTTGAGATAACTATAATAGAATTCTAATTAATATTATATTCTGACTAATTAATATTATATTATATAGTATAACTATTCTGATAAAAATAAGAATTCTAGTAGATTTTATTAGAAATATTTCAAATATTGTATCAACCAGAATTTCAATTACCTCAATCAGAATTCTAATAAAAAACAGAAAATTCTGATTCATCCATTTTCAATCAGAAATTTTTTTCAATGTGTGACAAATTTTTAGTTTATAACATATACGGAAAAAATAATCATTAAATTAACAAGATGTATTCGGTTAAGCAAATTTTGATGGAAATAAATAGAATATCTGATTATTACAAATATATACGTAACGCCAAAACATTTAGATGTGTAATATCGGTTAGTTTTATTAGTAGAAATCATAGAAATAAATCAAAATATCTCTGGTTATTATGACGAAAGAAAAAGAGCATATAGTTAGATTACTGACAAGTATGATTAAAGTACATTAGTAGAACTAAAGAGAATTTCTGGTTATCATAATTAAATAATGATATTTCAATCAAAAGTTTTGTTATTTTCACTGCATTTCATCAAATGTATCTAATTGCTTTAATATATACAACTTTCTCTAAATTATTTTAACTAAAATTACAGATCGTTCGTATTTTATCAAACGGTCTGACTATTATATACGTATTTTAGGTTACTTTAACCAATTTTTTGCTGTGTAACTCTTCGATTTTAATTATAATAAAAAATTAATAAGTTTTCTTTTTCTATCCCATTTTCTCTGTGCAAATTTATTAAGTTCTATCGAAAGAGGAGAGGAATACGATTGTGAATATTTCTCGATAAAAAAAAAATCTCGATAGAAAAGTTAATCTGTCTCTGGCAGATTTTCACTTAATTGCAGTCGCCACCATCAAACTCGACAATTCTAATTAGCGACGTTGTTTCCAATAATGTGCGAATGCTTCCGAAAGTACGTGCGGGCGATGGTAGAAACGGTCAAGTGACTCCGCTAAATATAACGAATGAACGGGCTTATCGGGATTCGCCTTTAATGAGTATCGATCGGTCGACATTCGCAGAGGCGCTTCTTTCTGAGAAAGCATTCCGATCCAGGGAAATTATAGAGATGAGAATACCACGAAGATAATAAAGAGCCGTGCCACCGAGTTTTCTTCTTTCGCGCACAACGTTTATTGGCATTTATAAAGAAAATTAATGAATTTGTTTTGACGTTGATCAGCGATTCCACTTCAAAGAACCCATGTGTCTATAGCTTCATTTAACATTCATTATAATTGCATTATTTTCACAATCGACGTAACTAGTGCATCGTAAAACGATATTCGTTGGTCAACTCACTGAGATCGATTTCCCTTTTAAAAAGCTGTTAACGATTTTATATTTCATCCGGGTCAGAACAAAAGTTCATAATTTCATTTGTATCATGTCAACGTTTTAAAAAAAAAATTGATATTTGTACCATTCGATAAAGCGAAGTTTCAGTTCTGTTTTTTAATTGCGGTATACGCGCATGATTTTTAAATTATGAACAATCAAAGTCAAAGTGCTTTTTTTATTTAATTCGCGATAACTCAGTGACAGAAAATCTTAGAAACATTTTTAAAAAACGATTTTGTAAAGAAAACTTTAAACTTTTTTACATCAAGAAATCGAAATTTTTTAAAATTTATTTTGAACACAAGTGACAAGTCTTACAAAATAAGAAGAAAGTTTTTTGTCTAGCTCGTAATTTTCTATATGTCAAAATTATTAAACTCACAGAAATCAAAAGACACAGTGACCTTTAAAAAAGTAGAGATTTTAAACTTTAAAACTTTTTTTTTAAATTTAAATTTCGTTTATTTTTAACGAAGATACAGCTGCTTGAATTTTGAAGTTCATAACTCTACGAACTTCTGTTCCAACTTAATGTTACCTAAAGAAAAGAGTTCTCTCATAAATTAATTTATATTTTAACTTCTTTTTCACGATTTATTTTTAACTTACGTTTTGAATAAAAATAAAAACATATTTTTAATTATTATTTATAACATTTTAATCAGACGATTATATGGCTTAACAAGACTGAGAACTATGGCTTAACAAGACTGAGTTATGTATTACGTAGACTCGCGTCATTTTTGCTGCATTTTCGTGATTTTTTCATATCTCCTGAAATATTTTATACTCTTATACGATAAAAAGTATAAAAAGAAAGATTTAAAAAATTTGATAAATTTTTTTTCTGAGAGATAAAAAATTCCGCACATTAATCCTTTCTCTTCTAAAGGGACATACACAACCCAAACTATGTTCATGAAACTTTGACGAAGAAACAACGCATTTAAATAGAATAGGATCGTACTTTAAGAATTATTTCATAGTCTTTCTAGAGTCAATTATTTGTCTTAATTATTTTTTCTGTATAATTATTTTTCTCGCGATGTTTAGAAGAGAAAATTGATCGCGAGCGAACGCTCAGCGATTGATGATTCTAAATCATTTCGATTACGTTTAAGTATGTATATCGTACAGGGTATCCCGTGATTAAGTAGTTTCGATGTGCAATCAGTCAATCAACGTTGCTAAATATTATCTATACGTGCAAGAACTCGTGCGTGTAACGCTCCTTATATCTAATGAATATTGATTCCGCACTAACCGACGAGACCCATTTCGGAGCCAGAAGGAAGCGGCGGCAATGGCAATGCATCGCTGCTAGAGAGGAGAAATTTTAGTCCCTGGTGACCGCGTAATGGGTCAGGCTCATCGTCTATCGCGTAAGTAAGATAAATGATCCCCTAATGCCCCCGCCGCGGCCCTGGCGCGCGTAACGTGCAGATGAGCCGATATAAAGCCCGCGACTTCAGCTTGAATTCTACCGCTGGGACGCGATCCGTTTTCGGCGTTAGATCGAAAGGGTATGAAAGAGAGTATGGAACACATTGCGAAGTAGACGCGGATGAAAACTGGATTTGCATTCGGCATTATTATATTTTCCATACAACTTGGAAGAAAAAACTACTTGAACAGAAATTATATTTTGTTTATTTACTGGACTAGTTCATGCATCGCAATGTAAACTCATCTTGCAAATTATCTTGAATGCATGATATAATTATATTTAAAAATTGAGAATTTTATCATTTATTTTATAATACATTTCCATAAGATAATTCAAGGGAAAATGCCACAGGAGGAAAACGCCAATTTGTTTATAATTTTTTTATATGATTTTTTTTCAATCTTTCTTCCTCTCTTTCTTCTCTCTTTTAAAAATAAAAATAAATAACAAAAAAATTCAGTAAAAAATTAAAAATTAAAAATTATAGAATATTGATTAAAGATGTATTAGACAATTCCTGCAAAGAAAATTAAATTTGAAAGCATATTTAATATTTACACTTCAAATAAACTATATACATATGAAAGTTATGTGTGACTAAGATTATATTTTTGTTTAATAACACATTTTTGTAATTTATTTACTTTATTCGTTGCTATTTTTACTAATAAAAATGAAATTTTTAAAAGTGATTAAAAAGTTTATTTTTCTTTTATAAATATTTTATAAATATTTTAAATATTCAAAATACTTTTTGCAAAGTGTCATTGCGATTCACTGATTAATTACGAAGATATAAAACAAATAAATATTTTGTTTATTTACTGCACAACTAGTTCATGCATCACAATATAACTCATCTTGTAAATTATCTTGAATATATGATGTACTTATATTAAAAAATTGAGAATTTTATCATTTATTTTATAATACATTTCCATAAGATAATTCGAAGGAAGGGATGTCACAAGGAGGAAGGCGCCAATTTGTTTATAATTTTTTTATAAAACATACGTTGACTATACTGTACAAAAGTGTGGTAAACAATTGCGCAGTTATCGGTAGAGTTAAACATGTTCATGCCAAAGTCGATTGGTAAAGATTATAAGAAATACGGAAAGGTAGATCGTGAAACATACTCTTTATAATATTTGGTATATTAATAGCTAAGGTTTGTATTTCGATGCTTACTATAAAACTAGGCGAATGATAAACGATTTTAATCAGTTTTCTGGAAGTTATGTAGATGATATAAATTATAATTTGTAATATTCTTATATGCTTAAAAGTTGCAATTGAATATTTCTTTTACACTTGAGGATAAGATAACAGTAAATACAAAATACAATTTTTCCTACTTAAAATCGTCATTAAAACGATTTTATGAATTAAAATTTTGAATGCTTTATATAATTCGAAATATTTTAAGTTAATGAAATGCTATTTAAATGAATAAAAGTATGTCCAACTTACTTCCTAAATTACTCTCTTTCATATTTCATTAATTTATGTTTTATCATAGCTTTATGTGTTCTTATAGTTAAACCCTTGATTATAGACTAAATTTTACTAAATAAGTAAAATATGCAAGTTTATATTGCATCACATTATTTAATTGTTTGTGACATCTTTTCTCATAGGAGGTGGCATCTTATACGTATACATAGGGGGAAAATGCCATTTTTGCAGGGTATGACATATCAATTTTTTTTAATAATACGGAACATCAAAAGTTTAATTCATTAATTTGTATACATAAAGAAAAGTTGTTAATATATAAATAATATTTTTTTGTTCATTAATTCAATAACATTAAGAAATTATCCAAGAATAAAGGTTTAAGTGTGGTTAAGAAGTCTTCCCCCTAATGTTTTTATATTTTTATTAGAGCACAGATTTAAAAAATATTACTATTTATTAAAATAACTTATGATCCAGATAGTAAACCGTCACCAAATTTTTACCAAACCAAATTTTCGTATTATTTTTAAACGTGATTTAGAATAATCTATAATTTTTTCATAATTTTATTATCGTTTTGAAAATATGAATAAAACATCCTTAAATTACATATTAAATTACATACATATTATAAATAGTTTTTCTCTAAAGGTATTTGTTACAAAAAATATAATAGCTTTTTTGATACTGGCATTAGAAGGATTTCCAAAATATATACGACAAATACGCCGTTTGCATATCGACAATCAGTAACAGTTGCAAATAATGTGTTACAAACGCAATGATTTGGCCGAATTCCGTGGATGGAATGAACCTCGACGTGCCGGTAAATCGCCTGCAACGCGGATTTCTCGATCGGATCGCACAAAGAGTCGTCATTAATTAAATCACCTTCCATCGGGGTTCAGATAAAGCTCCCTCGATCAGGAATCTGTAATTAACATGCCGTCTACTTCGGCGGGAACCGATTGCGAGATCTATGCAGCGATCTTTCTCGCGTTTAATTCACGAATCCTTGAGGCAACATACGCATCCGGATTATATACCACGGTTACATTCCAAAATGTCCTCTCCGAGGAAAGCTTTACTAGAAAAATATAATACACGTGCTCTAAATTTTTGGGAGTGGAATCTCATTTTAAAACGTGAAAATTGAGCTAGTTTTGAAAAAGAGTTGCTCAATTTTCAATCTTTAAAAGTGAGCGTTCATTCTTCTCAGTAAGATCCACTCTAAAAGTTTTAGAAAATAACATACACTATATTATATCAAGTAAAATTTTCCTCGGAGAGAATATTTTGGAATGTAGCCTTAACGGATATCGATATCATCTTGCTTAAAGTAATATCGCCTCAACAGATATAAGATATAAGCCATAGAAAACAATAATATAATCTTAGAAATATTATTACTTTTTGATTATTAGATTTAATAAATTAATATCATCATTTACAGATATATAGATGTTCATTATATTTAAATTTTCATCAGTATAACACTTTATTTTGCGAATAATGTTGCTTCGATAATATTAAATTTAATAGTAAAATAATGATTATTTTAAAATATCAACATAATTCGAAAAAATAAACAATTTATTTGTCCAGCGGAACACTGAAGTAATTTACGCTCAAAAGAACATCGCAAATATGACGATGATATAAGAATGAAAACTTACATCAGCGGAGCGTGAATTGGCAGTGATATCATTGCTGATGCCATAGCTGATGCAATGCTTGATGTCGTCTTTTCAGAACATGCTACTGAGATGCAATCATGCATTTTTTCCCAAGAAACTTCCTTCTATAAAGTATCTCTCGCTGTATGTTTGATTATACAATCAAGTCACGTGTACTTCTATTGATACTTTAACGATTGAGTCTGTAGCTTCTATATACTCATTCCGTGAATACAAAGGAAATTCGTAAGTTCTGTACGAGAAATGTTAAAAGAAATTGCTAGATCTGAGATAAAAATTCTGCAGAGTTATATCAAAGCAACTTACCGTTTATTATAGTTTGCAACTTTCGAACAGTAAATATTTTGATAATTAAAGCTGAAATTGAAATTCTATTAAAGTTCACATGAGATTAAATGAAGAATGAAGTTTGATTCGTTATCTATTTCTACCCTTGCATCGTTTGATTCACGGAAAGACCACCGTTCATCTTCAATCGCCTGTAATTTGGAAACTCTTGATGCGCTGGCATTTTTCTGAAAAACGAAAACAGATAAGAGATAACTGGTAGAGTAAAATAGAATAAATACTTATTGCATTGATGGAAAGCAATCCTCTGAAAATACTTCATAGAAGTATGAAATAAGAAGAGAAAAGAAAATTGCTAACGATTCGTAAATAAACCTCTAATAAATAATCGTATCTCCTATATAAGTTATTAGATTAGCTAATAATTCCGTGCGGTTTTTGCCGATAGATGATTTTAGATACTCTCAGGTCTTTTTACATCACGAAAAGCTTTCAGTTGCTTTCAGTCCAAATTTTGGAAATGCATAACAAATTGACACATACATTTTCAAAGTGATATATTTCAAAGTGTATTAAAAAAATTATGAAAATTGATTATATTTTGTATGCTTGGCGTCAATTACATAAGTATAGGTAATGAAAATGATAATTTTAAACGTATTATACTTTTTTTATTTCTTAAAAGAGGCAAAAATGTAACACAAATCTGTAAAAAGATGTACGGTGTGTAGCCATGAAAGAACACGTGTGGCAAAAATGGCTTGCGAGATTTCATTCCAGAGATTTTTCTATCCAAGACATATCATGCTCAGTACGTCTTGGACAGAAAGAAATAGAAAGTTAAATGAGGAATTATGAAGCTGTCAGAAAGACAATAGTGAATCACTACAATACATTCTTAACTACAGTTACATTCTATTTAAAGAAAACATCTTTCGTTATAAGTAAAAAACCGAAATTATTGTCCAACTCATAACATCATAAATAATTAAGTAGTCATTAATCTTCTTAATATATTTAATTTCTCTCTCTCTCTCTCTCTCCCTTTCTCTCTCTCTCGTTTCTTTCTTCTCCATTTTAATATTTAATTCTATCAATTCGATCATGATATCAAAAGCTTCGCCAGGATTTAACGAACAAGTATTGAAACCTTAATAAGATACCGCGACCTGTTTTAAATAAAATCAAGCCGATTTTGTTTATCACAATTAAAGACTCTATCAGATCTGACTCTGCCAAGGCAGACGAAGATCAAGATTCGCATGTACGCAAAGATGTGCTTATGTATCGGCTCGTAAAGAGACAGGCAAGAATCCGAAGTCTAACTTTTGCAGTTATAAATCTGATCTGAAACGTACGTTCGCGGAACGAAGAACGGTATGAGATCATAATGGTGGCTTAGGAGGGAACGGGGAATCCGGAATCCGATGTCGCATTCTTATGGGCGATTGGTGCCGTCGGTAAGGCGTCTTATTAGAAAGTTTAAATGGTAAATAAAACTTTAAATTAAAGCAACTTCCCAGCGCGTCGTCGCGCTGCGCCGGCGAGTTCCGTCGATGAAAGAAATCGCATAATGTGAGAGATCGATTTCTCTTGGAAGAACGTCAAAGATCGCCGTAACTGAAATCGCCGAATAGAGAATTGACCTGTAAATACTGGTGTTCTGGATATCACGCTCGGAAAAATTTTTCCTTCTACGATTTCCTTCTACAACTTCCTTTGTACAACTTTCTTCTACAACTGATTATCAGAGACATACTTTTACAAGCAAATTTTATTCTTTATTTGTTCAGAAGGAGAACGAAGAAGATATAAAGAATTAGGATCTTATTTCTTCAGATGCTTGTAAAGAAAAAAGGAGGGAAACCATGGCATTGTTTTCCAGCATAAATTAAGGTATGTATAAACAAATTTAATTAAGAATCTTAAAAAGGAGTCGATTTCTGCCTCAAAAGATGTCAGTAAAAAGAAAAATATTTTTCGTAAATTTTTCTATCCCTCCTGGATACAATAATAAAAAATTTATTTGGTATTAAGGATGTTTTATACATATTTTCAAAATGATAACAAAATTATGAAAAAATTGCAGATTATTCTAAATCTTGTATAAAAATAATACGACAAATTTAGTGACAGTTTCTAGACTATCTGGATCATAAGTTATTTTAATAAATATTATAAATAGTCTTTTTTTAATCTGTGCTCTAAAAAAAATATATGAGAATATATTATAAAATAAATAATAAAAATCTCAATTTTTTTAATATAAGTATATTATATATTCAAGAATTACGTAGAGTTACATCGCGATGCATAAACTAGTTATCCAGTAAATAAACAAAATATTTATTTGTTCTATATTTTTATAACTAATCAGCGAATCGCAATAAAACTTTACATAAATTATTTTGAATATCTAAAATACCTCTAAAAGAAAAATGTAAATTTTTTAACCATTTTTTTTAATTTTAATTTTTAACAATAAAAATAAAAATAATAACAAATAAAATAAATAAACTACTAAAATGTGTTATTAAACAAAAATATAGTTTATTCACTTCATGCAATTTTCATATATAGTTTACTTGAAGTGTAAATATTAAACATACTTTCAAATTTAATTAAAAACATCCTTAAAAAATGATGTTTAAATCAAATAAATGAAATTTAAGTCAAAGAAAATTTGTTTTAAGCGTATATAGTAAAGATACATTTTTTCGAATCGAAGAAACCTTTCTCTCTAGATATGAACGTAAGGGTCAAGGATACTACTAGTCCCTTATTATCGCGGTCAAGGTCGGAACAAGCAGTTCGAGAATGGCGCGCGAATTATCTCGCACGTCGGCCGCAACCGCAAGCTCGCGTCCACGTGCCACATGAAGGGTTCGCCATGCGTTCCTCGCCTGGAAATTACCGCCAATTATTCGATTCACTTCGCTTGGACAGGAAGTTACAGCGATTTCGGCTGATGACACATCGAGCATCGAATTTTCCGCCTCGTTAGCGCGCCCAGTCTTACCGTCGTCGTCGTCGTCGTCATCGTCAAAGTAACGACCGATACGCGGAAAGCACAAGTCGCGTAACGCGGAAAAAACACCTAACGCAAACTAGCTCGCCAGCGGGAATTAATGGGCCAAAGAAGCGACCGCTAATCCGTGCGATCAAGCAGGCAGACCGCAAATTTTTGCGGCCGGATAATCGCACTCAGATAAAAAGACGACGCGCGCGAGCGCATTTGTTCTTGAGTAACGGGAAATGGTGCTCCTCTCTAGACAGGAAAAAGAAAGCAGTAAATTTTCGGAAAAAAGTATTAGAGATTAAGACCAAGTTTGCGTAAAAACGTCTGTAGTATATTTTTTAACTTAATTTTCTACACGATATAAATAAAATTATATCTAATAATTCTAAATCTTAGAAAAATATTTTATATTAATTTTAATCAGCGAAACAAAAATTTCGATATTATTTCTTTAAAAATCATGTTTAACTTTCTTTGCTGTTCTTCTCTCCGATTAAGTTTCCAAAATCAAAAGTTCTTAAAATAATTTATATTTTTTATCTAAAAAGTCTTTATCTCTTTCTTGTCCTTAATTAAGAGACACGAAAAATTAATTACAAGTCTAAATGCCAGACACTCGGGGCTACAGATTTCTGCGATAATTGCTTACATAAAGTCACATAAAATCCATGTGCTGTTTGCTGTTGTAGCGTGAGTTAACAACATGTTGACTATGTGTCCCTTGTGTAGTCTACAGGGATAACCGAGTAATGTTGGGCTTGACCAGGGCTTTTGGAATCAGTTATGCGAGCAAACAGGGTTGAATACGTTGCTTGTTCTAAGTAACATTACCTGTTGATTTATTATAGCCTCACATTAAGAAAATTGAATCTTTCAATAGAAATACGCATTCTAATAGTAAAAAGATCACCTTTATCTCAACTAAAACTAATTAAGATAATCTTAATCATCTTTATAAACCGTACATTTTGCATTTATATTAATTCATTCATAATTAAATGGCTGATAATGAGTTCGAAACATTCTTTATATTGATACATAAAACTTTATATTTAAAGAATATTCATGCAAATATTTTTAATTACATTCATTAAACATTTCTTAAAAATTCAATTAGAAATGTAATTTTGTTCTGCATTTTAGTATCATTCTGGATAAAAGCACATATTTTACAAAAGAAAGACAGCTTGGTGGACAAAATTGGCGATTGTCCCCGACAAATATCAAGTTGATTGAACAATTATGCATTTATGTAACAGTAAGTTTTACCGATGCAGCTGCATTAATAATTGCAATCATTGAATCGACTAAATATTTACTATGTTAAACGTGTAAGTTGTTTGATTAACTGAATATTTACTTTCGGACAAGGTTTGTTTATTGGAACGTCAATTTTATCCCTGCCATCGTTCTTTTGAGAAAAGCGAAACTAACATTTTAATACTTTCATATCAGAATTTCGAAATTAAACAAATATTCTGACAGCAGTTTATTAAAATCCACAGAAAGTTTTATTCAACTTTATTATTATATTTTAGAAAAGTAGAGGACGAAGAAAAATGATTTTGCTATGAACACAAAGGGATTTAATTGTCAAATATGTTTGCTGTCTATAGCAAACAAGCTTGATAAATATTTTGCATTTGTTGCAAATAATTTTTGTAGCGAGTACAAAAAAGAATAAATATTTGTTACACCTGCAAATAATTGACGATCCTTATTTGCAAATGGAATTTACGTTATGCCATAGGATTAACGTTCATAGTAATTTTTTTTCTCTATGAGAAAATCTGATTTTATGCTTCTCCTTTAATTGAAATTCCGACAAAAAACTTCCGAGAAGAATCATATAATTGCATGAAACTATGCTATATTTAATAACAATGATAATGAAGTTATATTTTTTAATTGTGTGAAGATCAATGGAAGAAAGAATCATTTTCAAGATATCTATGTCATCCTTCCTAATGTCATATACATATTTGGTGGGCATCGATGCGTCAGAAGTGCGATTTGAATTGCAAATCTAATTTTAACTCAACTATATTTTCGCACACATTTATAATATCGCAATACCGCGAATTTCTTATGTTGCTTAAAACGTAAATTTATATTTGCACGTTATTACCATACATTGAAATGTGCGCAATTAAAATATACGAAGTATGCGCTTAATGGTGATATTTTAATATTGCTATAAAAGCTAAACCGGTCTGTCCGCAAAATCGCGATAGGTTTTCGTCAAAGAAACGCATTGTCATTCCGCGTTTAATATTATGATCACATTCCCTGTAATAATAAAAGATATCTAATAATGTATAAGCGATCATGTTGTAATAAATTTCTACTATAACACTGTACAATTAATGTTGTCACATTTTGAGCTTGCTTTTATTTTCACTGAGAGAGAGGTTCGTAAAAGATTGTTAATGTCAGAAGAGTTATCATTTGTCTCTGCTCTAGAGCGTTGAAATCTAAGTCCACTCGAGTTACATATTAGATTCAAATTGTGTTATCAACGAGTGATACGTAAAAATGCTAAATCTGTCGTTTGCGACGATGGCAACGCGCAATGGAAACTGACTCGCTGGAGATAAAACGACTGAAAGTGAGTGCAACTACTGCTTGTGAATCCAGACTTGGATTTTCACCGTTGTAGATCCCATCTATTTTTATCTTAAGATACGAAACACGATAAAATAAATCTTCAATTATACATAGAGATATACTAATATAATGAAAATAAATCACGATAAAATAAATCTCGGATTATACATAAAAATACCTGCAGTATAATGGAAATTGAATTATTGTTTATTTAATATTATTTACATTTCATTTATTTCATTTATTTATTTAATTTTGTACGATTTGATTCAAAAAATTCCCATCTATTGATTAATTTAATTCTACTTTAGCGAAAATTCTCTGCTTTTTTTTTCAACTAAGTCTCAAAAAAACATCTGTGACTCAACTGATTTATGCCCATTTCCACTAATCAATGTAGGTTAACTTTAATCTCGATTCAACTTATTTTCATCCTTTTCTAATTCTAAGAGTTAGACAAAGATAAAGGCTTGAGCCAAGATTAAAGTTAATCTACATTGATAGAAACGAGCTTTAGAAATGCGGCCCTGCATAAAGAGAATCTCGAAATGTATCAGATAACAGACTATCGAATCTCGACGGTGCTCCTCTGTCGAGCAATAAATCGAGACTTGAGCGACACGATGAAAAAGGCCACGACTGTCACGAGTAAGAAAAGTTACACACGGCCTAGTTGCGAGCAAAGGAGCAATCAAGGATTACTAAAGATTACAGGACGACGGCGATATTGAGAAAAGAAGAAACTGTGCACAAAGTATACGCGTCTTCCAAAGCCAATCGACAGATGTAAATTGAAGCAACACGTCGTGCATACGGTATGTCCATTCTCTGTTGTTTACCCTTGCAATCTCCTGGTTACCGTGCAATTTTTATCCGTTCATGTTATCAAGAAGAACGAATTAATCGTGTAATCGCCTGATAATAGATAAGAGTCACTCAATTAAGTTATGATTATGACAGTGATATACTTCTTGCCTACTAGTCTTCTAAGTAATTCTAATCGTTACGTTGCAATTGCAGTTAAATGATTAAAACAAAATTTTAGCTTATATATTTAATTATTTTTAATTAATTTAATTATTCTTACGTTTTTTTATATTAAAGGATGCGATTATTAATCAAAATTAAAATAGTTTTTATTATATTTCTTAGCATTTGTGGCTAAGACTGCATGATTTTATAACAGAAATTAATTAATTCTTCCTTTTACAGGAATAATTTTAAATTAGAATTTATTAATTATCTATATGCAAAAGGATTTGAATTCGTTTATAATCCATACATTAAAAAGTTATAATTACACTATAAGTTAAATTACATATAATTAAACTAAATTAAAAAGAAAACTTTTCAAAAGATTTTCTTCTGAAAAATTAATTCGTAACGATAGCCACTTAAATATGAGTATGAAATTTTTTAAGATCGACATTGTCAAAAATATTTATTTAAACAAAAAATGTTCGCGAAGAGAAATCACCGGACATATCGCGGAAACAACACGTCACACCCATCGGATTCTTCATTGTATTTATGGAAACTCGCTTGAATGTTAACTAATCGGGCGAGGGATCCGAAAACAATCCTGTGTTTCCATTTCCTGAATCCCGATCAGCCTACTACTATTACGTAGTCACTCAGAAACAAATTAATCCTTTCACAATTAACGGAATGCATATGTTTTTTTATAGTAATTGAGTGATAAATCTATTTCTATACTGAACTTCTATCCTGAATTAACACTATATAAGTAAAAGATAAGTAATTTTATTATTATACAATTTTTTTATTTGAAACCAAAATTTTCTCGCGGACGCGTTTTAATAGACTATCATTGCGGCAGATTTTATTAGTGAGATATGTTTCGTTTCTTGTATGCTTTTCGTCAAGAAAAGAACTTTTCTTATCTCACTGGTCTTTTCGCTTGCACCATACGTCTGACTTCTGTTTTCTTTCTTATCTTATCGGATTATAAACGGGAGTATTGTTACTCGCAGGAAAACACCACACGCATTCGTAGGAATATGTTCAAGTATTTTACTCCTTTTCGTAATAAAATCATCAGTTTTTAGGAAACAATTCAAAATAATCTTTATGCGATTTTTAAATCTTAGTTTCAATCCTTCACTCTAAATTTCTTACAGTGAAATCTCACTCCAAGAGAGTCAAAATACAACCATCCTTGAAAAAAAATGAAAATATTTCACTTCTTGAAAAAGAGAGACAATTTTCACTCTTCTTAAAGTGATAATCTCACTTTAGGAATGAAATTTCACTTCTTCAAAGTGAAAATTCATTTGAAAAAGAAAAAATTGTCACTCTTTTTCAAGAAGTGAGATATTTCATTTTTTTTTAGGAGTGGTTGTATTTTCACTTTTTTCAGAGCGAGATTTCACTGCAAAAAATTTAAAGTGTTAATACATAATTTTGCGATTATCCGTATCCCGGATTAATTTTAATTACTTTAATAAATATACAAAAATTATTAAATCATTCTTATATACACGTTAACACCTTTAGAAAGTATTTGTAAATTTATGCATTTTTAAAAAACCATATAAAGGTTATAACTAATCATTTGTTGCTCCTAATTTTTCAAAGAAAAAAAATGTGAAGAACATGAATGACCCAACCATATTGTATATTAAGAATTAATATTATGTATTCATTTTTCTGTGCTTAAATACAGAGTGTCTCATAAGATTTTGCCAATCTTTTGTGTAGATAGAACGGATTAAACTGAGTCAAAATCCTCTACCATTTTGCAATTTTCGTAATAGTTAACAAGAAATTAAAAATTGACCGAATATTGGTCTTGAATAATTTTTTACTTAGATACTATCAACTTTACAGAAAAACAGCAAGAAAGAAAAACTGTTTATTTTCTTCTCATAGAGTTCTGAGAATTTTTTCAAAATGGTAAAGGACTTTTTGACTCACAATCAGTTTTTTAGTCCGCTCTATCTACACAAAAGCGGCTGGCAAAAACTGATGAGACACCCTGTATAATTATTTTTTGTTCGTCGTAATTTTATAGCAGCATATTGATAATAAATTACGAAAAGATTATATACAGGTGTTGCTAATAATCATACTTTATTATGAATATATTGTTATTATATTATTATTATTGTTATGATTGTTATTTACCTTAGATCTGTAGATCTTTAAATTCTTTTGTTTCGCACAAATCAAAAGCCTTAGAACGCAAAAGATAGAAGTAAGCATAGCAATCTCAAAAAGCTTTTCCAAGAAAATTAATGAAATAATAATAAAATAAGTTTTCTACATAAAAAGCACTTAAAAAACCTCTAAAAAAACTTTGAAAGAGCTCTTCTTTGGAAGGAGCTCTTCCTTCGAAAGAGATAAAATAACGCAAAAAGCTAAACTTTCCTAATAAAAAAAAGACATGAAAAAAATTTCGAAACACTTGTAAGGTGCAATATGTGAAGGTCACGCGTACATGAACTCCCCAGGTTTCCGGGAGATAAAAATCATTACGACCGTGAAGTAACTCATGTTCCGTGAGACTCGCCGACAGGTAATCCTGGAAATAAGAATTATTCAACGTTTGGACGGAAGTCTTACCGCACTCAACCACAAATGAGTCCAAAGAGCTTGCTAAATAACTAAGTTCTTTATTATCTTATTCTTTGGAGAAGATAACAAAGATATGAAAGATATATATATATATAAAGAAACGGAATCTCCAAATGCATGCCATTTTTTTTTGTTACGTCTTCTTTCTTTTCTCCATGTTTGATGTTCTTCTCGGTAATACGTATATACGACCCCCAGGTTTTCTCCCAGGTTGCTTCCTAGCAGAAAGTATTAATGCGTGGGTCTATGTAGCTTAGCAATAAAAGTCATCCGGAAAGCGAAAGGTCTCGGAATTAATTCCCTGTCCACAACACAAAGTTCGGTAATAGGGATTACTCTTCCTTTGCCGAAATATAAAAGGCCTAAAGAAGAACATTAATCAAACGATGTAAAATTGATTTTTCTAATTAAATTTGGCTTTTCGATTGACAGTTTGTGAATATTCGCAAAAGATATCTATTCCATTCCTTGAGAGAAAGACCTTTATTAAAATCTAATTCTTGATGTAACATGATATATTTCTTGAAAAATTGACATACAATTTCTTTTTAGTAAAAATATTTTATAGAACGCAAAAATAATTCTTGAATTTCAGTTTAAAAAAACGACAACGAATTTTACTGATATATCAAAAAATTTAACTTAAATATAAAATAAATATAAATCTGAAAATAACATTGTTATTGAACCATCAAAATAATTATGTAAGAATTTCAAGCATGATCAATGTTACAAAAAGTTTTGACATTCTAATAGTAAGTTTGAGCGTCTTACATAATTATTTTAATAATTCAAACAAAATTATTTTCAGATCTGCATTTAGCTAAATTTTTAAATACTTCAGCAAAACCGTCCATTCTTTCCATGAAGAATTATAAATTATAAAAATACTAAATCTCATTCTTTAATTGATTTCAGATGAGCTTAACAAAATTTTGAGTCGAAATATAGTTACTGATATTGAACTTTCAATAATCTGTTGAAAAATTTCGCTTTCAAAGAAGCCAGTTTCAACAGAAAATTTGCAATGCGCTCGTGTTTACTGTCGAACACCTCGTTCACGTAATTGAAATTCGCAAAAAATGTAGCTCTACAACTATTGCAACGACGATATGCACGTTTCCCCGATAAGAGTATACGCGCCGTTCGCGTCTCCTTCGCAAAAGACTGCCGCGACCAGACACGTTTCGCTAGTTGATTTTTATCGGTTCCCCGCACTTCGCAAACTGGATCGACCGTATTAATCGACCGTCCTAGACGTGATATAACGTAGTACACTTTCTCCGCAATCCAGTGCAGTGGTTTCGGTGACGCCCATCTAACATAGTTTATATGTCTAACAATCATGCTACATTTATTTACAGCCGATAATTGTCCCAATGATGTAAAATCGAAAATTATTCGCAGAGAGAAAAAATATAGACACAATAGTTTAAACATATTGAAAATCGAAGTTTCTGATATAAGGAAAAGCATATAATTACATAAAATTACATAAAATATATTAGGTGTACAACTTTGCTTCCGTTTTCCTATAGATGGCTTTAGCGGTAAGTGGTGGTCGAAATAAATAGATCATAGACGTAATACAATAAACTTGGGCATCTGTCAACATAACCCCATAGAAACATTAGTCAATTTGTGTCTGCATCATAAAGTTATTCTCGATTGAAAATGTCAGTTTACGAACCAAATTCTCGTCATTTGCGGGAGGTTTTAATTTTTTGCTTCAATATGAAGAAATCTGCGGCTGAGGCTCATCGAATGCTCTCAAATACTTATGGTGAGGCCGCTATTAGTAAAAGAACGTGTCGGTTTCAACGCTTCAAGAACGGTGATTTTGACGTCCAAGGTCATGCTCTGTATTTGGTGGGATCAGCTCGGCGTAGTGTATTATGAACTGTTAAAACCGACTGAAACAATCACAGGCGATCGGTATCGAATTGATGCGTTTGAGTCGAGCATTGAAAGTCAAACGGCCGCAATACAACAAGAGACACGATAAAGTGATTTTGCAGCATCACAATGCTCGACCCCATGTTGCGAAAGTGGTCAAGACATACTTGGAAACGTTGAAATGGGAAGTCCTACCCCACCCGCCGTATTCTCCAGACGTTGCTCTATCACTTGTTTCGATCAAGGGCACACGGCCTGGCTGACCAGCACTTCCGATCTTATGAAGAAGTAAAAAATTGGATCGATTCGTGGATAGTCTCAAAAGATGACCAGTTTTTTCGACGCGGGATTCGTACGCTACCCGAAAGATGGGAGAAAGTAGTGGCCAGCGATGAACAATACTTTGAATCATAAATGTATAACCAGTTTTTTACAATAAAGCCTCGAATTTCAGAAAAAAAACGGCGGAAGCAAAGTTGTACACCTAAAACATATTGTATGTATTTATTACATTTATATAACGTATATATTATGCATCAGATTACGCATTTATAATATTTCACATTAATATAATCTTACATATTATATTTATATTATTTATCAAATAAGCCAATATATCAAAAAGGATTTAATAATAAAGCATATTTTGCTGAACAAATAATTTAATTCTTTTTAATCATTTTACATATCTCATACTTTTGAATATACAAATACAAAATCATATTTTATTCTTGATAATATTAATTTTAATGTGATATTCTGGGATTTTTATCGAGAGAGAGAGAGAGAGAGAGAGAGAGAGAGAGAGAGAGAGAGAGATGTCTCAAATATTACATTATATCAGATAATTAAATCAATTACTTATCCGATTTTTTGATCATGTAGATATTAGTTAACAAGAACAATTATCTCTCGTTAAATTTATATTAAAAAAGAAATCCTAATAAGCATATATGTCTATCTCAGTAGATATTTTTCAGCCATAATAATATGAATATTAATAATCTATTCGTCGAATTGACATTTTGTTTATTTAGCAATATAATATATGAAAATGTAAATAATTAAAAAGTTTCATTATCTACTAAAAATTCTTATCGTGATTAAATTGATATTTAATTTAATACTTCTATTTTTATAGTTATTAAATTAAAAAATTCATGGATTACAAATCTATAATTATAAAGAGATTAAATCGATTGAATTATAATTTGTTTGTATTTCTGAGATTTAATTCTGGGAAAGCTCTTCGTCTTTAATTGTAAATAACTTAAAATCTATACAGCTGTCAAAAAAAAAATTTATTCCAAATTGACCGAAGAATCTGTAGACACTTTATATTTTGCAATTACAGCGGAAATAGTTTCTGCGACGAATACACAAATAAAAAAAAGAACTGATATCACGAGTCAAAAGAAATGCTTCGCTGCAAAATTGAACGTTACGTGCGCATGCATTCTTCTTATTGCACGGCCGTGATATTTATAGAGTGAGATAAATAATACTTTGCGTTGCAGAAAGGAAACTACTCGGTCGATGTCACGTGGCTTTCTTATATCACTTGCAATTCCAAGATAAAGAATAAGATAAGAATTAATTCGCGCCTACAAGTTTGTGATCTGACCTAGCATTATCGTCGCGCAAACAAAACAGATTCTCGAATGTGTGTTACTTGTAACGATTGTGTTTGCAAACTTGTAAAACGAGTACAAACACAGTACTTTAAAAAAGTTCAACTGTCATTTTAGAATACGATGAAAGTTTGTATATTGGTTTTGAACGTGTGTGGAAATTATAAAATTCAAATTACATTTGAATCCAACGCACGATTCAATATTATAATTTATTTTTATAACAATTATTGCAATTACTGGCATTCGAGAGATCCAAACGAGATATTTAAATAAAAAAATCTGGTAATAATTACCAAATATTGAATGAAATAATTTTAATCAAATATTCAATTAATATGAAAATAATTAATAAAAAATAATTTTACTTTTTTAAATATTATCAAATATACATAATAATATAGCCAATCGTTTAGTAATATTTAAAAAAGTGAAATTATGTTTGT